>NC_056737.1:697330678-697423178 GCF_019279795.1 Protopterus annectens | reverse complement strand
AACTCAGAGCAGAAATGCTAGGGGCTGCCGTGGCTATTATAATCAGGCATAGGCGAATTGCTGAGGGTGGTGACAATGCAGATGCTGACAGACAACCCAGAGTGAGGAGAAGGAGAAGAGTATACAGGCCCAGGGTCACCTACCATGGGTTACATGAGCTGGAGATAGTAGAGCGCTATAGAGTGGACAGAGAGCTCCTGCAGCAGATTGTTGAGCTGTGCAGGCCACACCTCACACACAGAACCAACAGAGGGGAACCCATCCCAGTGGAAACCAAGGTATGTGTTGGCCTAAGAATACTAGCAACAGGTACCTTCCAGAGACCAACTGGTGATATGATGGGGATATCACAGGCATCAGCCTCCAGGGTACTGCACCAGTTCCTGGATGCCATGTCACCACATGTCAGTGATCATATATATGTCCCTAATGACCGTGAAGTTGTGGCCAGCAATATGCGTCTCTTCCAGCAAATAGCGGATACCCTGAGGTGCTCGGTCCTATAGACTGCACGCACATACGCTTCAAAGCACCAGCCGGTGAGCGGGTAGAGTCTACATTAACCACAAGGGATACCCTCCATCAACTGCCAGGTCGTGTGTGATGCCCAGGGCATAATAATGAATGTGTGTGCTGGCTGGCCTGGGAGCTACCACGATTCCCACATCTGGCATCTGACGAGCTGTACCAATCATTTGCCAATGGGGACTTCCCACACGGACACCTAGTGGGGATGCAGGTTATGCACTTGAGCCGTGGCTGATGACACCCATCAGAAATGCACACACACCTGAACAGGAACGCCATAATGAGGCACACGCACAAACACGTAATATTATAGAGCGTGTGTTTGGGCTGCTCAAGTCACGGTTCCGTGTCTGGACACATCTGGTGGAGCTTTGCAGTACACACCAACTACATGTACCCAAATGATCATGATATGTGCTATGCTACATAATATGATCCTGCGGAAACAGCTGCAGCAGGACCAGCACAGGGCTGGGCCAAACATCCCCCCCACCATTGCCAAGGCCACCACAGGCAGGGGTGACTCGGAGGAGGAACAACCTGACCTTGTCCCAGTAGGCAGAAGGAGGCATGCCCAGTATGCCCTGGCCTTGGCAAAGAGGCAACCATAGCACATACGCTTGGTCAGTAGGAACACTGGGACTGATACCGGGCCTGACTCACTCATACAGTAACAGGGATGCCTAACATGACACAACCTGCTTCCAAATGTACAGGGAGTGTAGTATGTGTATCCGACAGAGGTGGACCTGCAGCACCACCTGAGGCATGAATGCCATGTGTTAAGTAATGTAATATCATGTACAATATGCACACCTGAGGACCCCAACTAACATCCATATCCACGCATATGACCCTGTGGAAACAGCTGCACGTCATACAGTGATGTACATGTGCATAAACATGGAACAAGATACAAAATGAGGGTGTCTAGCAATAAATAGCATGGATAACCACACACCCATGTTTGTACCACAACAAGAAGCAACATGGAATAGCCATGGTCAAAAACAATGGCTAAAACCGACTACTACTATATAGCCTGCTGCAGACCACTGTCCTAATAGCAGGAACTGCCCCAGGCCTATGTCCATAGGTTCATACTAGGCTATCTGCCCTAGGGCATTAATAAGCCTAGGCCAGAGTTTTGTGGCGTCTGCCACCCCTGCAAGTTGATGGATATGCCCATTATTTTGCTGTGCCTCTGTCAAGCAGTGATACTGAGGTTATCCCTGGGGTATACCTGTAATCTCCCATCCATTGGTCAAGATCTCACTTGAACAAAGCCAGTGAGGTGCTCAGCCCCACATGTACCAGGATGTTGTTCCACAGCATATGGACTCTCTGGGTGATGAATCTGTCCCTCCAGCACATCCTATTAATATCTGTGTTGAGGTTTAGGACTCCTGCCCTTGTAGTTCTGATGGATGTAGAGGTCTTGAGGTGAAGCATGTTCATAAAGTCTGGGTTGGACATAGCCTTGTATGTCAGGCACAGATCACCTCTGAGCAGTCAGTAAGTGACTGAATACAGCTGGAATTCCTTCAGTCGGGCAGCATAAGAAATATGTTTGAGACCCTTTCACCTCCTGTAGAGGAATTTGTGGGCCCATCCAATCTGAATGGGGCAGTGTATGCAATCATTGGTGTGATGAGTACAGGGAACGATGACCTCCCTTGATCTAGATGTGAATCACTGCATGATGAGGTGGCCAATGTAGAAGGCCTTCCAAACTACCCTGGCAATGTGAGTGTCAAGCAAAGGTCACTGTCAACCTGGGTGCCCAGGTCCCTGATAACCTACGTTGTGCTTAGAGGATTGCCACCTAGATGGGAAGTAGTGGTAACCTTGTTCTTCCTGAAGGGTATGGCTATGCATTGTTTAGTGTTTAATGTAAGGCCATGGCCGTGGCACCAGTTATCTGTGTCTATGAGACCCTTCTGAAGGATGTCTGTGTCAGATGGGTTTCCAGCTATGCTTCCCAGTTTGCAGTCATCTTCAAACTTTGTCAGCCATAATCCTCCTGTGTTTGCTCGTACTTCTGAAAAGTAGATACTGAACAAATGTGGGCCCAGGACTGAGCCCTGTGGGACACCACTTGTGACAGCTCTGGAGTGTGAACTGGCACCAGCAACTTTGACCCTGTGTGTTCCGTCACTTAGCCAATTTGCAACCCATGCTGTGATGTATGGGTTCACAATTAAGCTGGTGATGTTTTCAATGATACCTGAGTGGGGTATTGTGTCGAAAGCCTTTGCCAGGTCAAGGTAGGCTGTGTGGACTGCCTTGCCCACGTCAATGGCCTGGGTGAGTGTTTTGAAAAAGTCAACCAAGTTTAAAAGGCATGATCTGCCCTTGACAAAGCCAAACTGGATTGGATCCAATGTCTGCAAGTCCCCTATGTCTTCATTTAGAATTCCCATTATGATCCTCTCCATAGCTTAGCAGAACAGGCTTGTCAAGCTGATGGGATGGTAGTTTCTGGGGTTGGTGGAGGCACCTCCTTTGTGAAGTGGGTCCACCATTGCTGTATGCCACTCCTTGGGAACATATCCTGAGGTGAGGCTAAGATTAAACAGCTGCCCTAACTGCGGGTGTAATTACTCATTGAGTTCATGGAGCACACAACTGGGGACACCATCTGGTCCCATGGATAAAGTGTTTTCTGCCTTGGATTGAGCAGTTCCCACCCCAGCAGTGGAGATGTTTGGGGGCTACAATCCTCTGGTGTACATACCCCCACAGTTGGGGGGAGGGGGGGAGAAATCTGCACTGAACCTGTTAGTCAGTATGTTGCCAATGTCTGTAGGTGCAGTGATATCAACATTATTCTGAACTAAGTCTGAGCATATCTGGGAGTTTCCTCCCAGGTTTCAAACATAAGTAAAAAACGCCTCATGATTGTCCCTGGAGTCCTGAGTGGGTTTACTCTCAAAACATGCCTCGGATGATTGTATGGGGAACCCAGTGTTTTACTCACAATGAGCAGGGTGCCTTCCCCACGGATTACGCTCTATCTTGTAGTAGCTCCTTCCTTGTGTTGTACAGCTTGTTTATGGCTAGGGTCCACCAGACTGGATGCTTGCCTGTGGTACAAAGAGTCATTATTATTTGGGATTGCCTGAACCATGCAGTCCTGGAGGTGCTGGTAGAAGGCATTTCTAAGTGATACAGTGGCTTGGGTAATGGTGTCTGCTGGCCTGGGGGCCTTGAAAGAGACCACACCAGTCCTCAGAAATGTGAAGTCGGCATTTGAGAAGGTCTTCACCGTTTCATTTCCCATCTGGGGTGTGGGTGGGATGTGGACTCCCACTGAGAATAGTCCATGATCTGATCTCACCAATGATGGGTATATGTCTGGTGTTGAACAGTGTGACCCCATGTTTGTGATGATGTGTTCTAGTATGTTGCCTCCACTTGAGGGGATTGGGACTAGTTGTTCCATGGCATTTCAGTTTATGAACTCTTGGAACCTTTGTGTTAGAGTGTTGTGGCATGATTAGTGATCCCAGTCTATATGTGGATAGTTGGAATCACCCAGTAGGATGGTGTTTTGAGATACATTTATCCCCTTCAGTGTTTGCAGGATAGCTGTGTGAGGTACCTGAGTTTGAGCGGGTGGCATGTAACATGCTACAAACTGCAGAGCAGTCTTGCCTACGGTCACTGGCACCTGGATGGTCTCTGATGCATCGTGTGTTGCCACCAACCATGAGGTGAGGGTGTCCTTGATGAATATGGACACCCACCATCCTTCTTGGTGTTGTCGGGATGCTGGTGCCGGAATGCATGATATGAGGTAACACCCGATAGTGCCGGGTGCTGTCAGAAGCTGTGAACCAGGTTTCAGGCACAGCACAGACATCAATGTGCTACATACTGAGAAGGGCATAGAGTGTGTGCAGCTTGAGGTTGAGACCTTGGGCATTGAGCAGCATTACCCTTAGTGTCTTTCCTTTACTGTGTTCTAGGGTGGTAGGTGTAGAATCTGAGTCTTGCATAAAAAGGCACAATGGGGTGGCAAGAACATCATCTGAAATCCGGAAGCCCAGGGTGACAGGTGCAAGCTGTCCCTTGCAAATCACCGTGGCCTGTCCAGCATGTCATCCCAGGCAGACAGACATTGGACCCCTTAGAATGACACCATAGTCTAAGCAAAATACTACAGCTGATCATTTTGTCTCTGTTTATGTGGCATCATACTTGGTGAAGGTAGGATACTGCCGAAGGTCAGGGTCATACCTGCCTGGCCTACATAATCAGAGGGATCCTCTATGTCTCTTTCCATGTAGTCCAGGGAGGTACATCTCAGGTCGTTCACACCAGCATGGATTATGACTGTGTCAGACCTGTACTTGCAGTTTAGTGACCTGAGTGCTTGCATTATGTGGTGGATTCCACTGCCAGATAGGCAGCTTACTGTGACCTCCTCTGTACCTGATCTGGTGAGTGGGACATCAGTGTGTCTGACTATGGAGTCACCTATGACAAGTGTGTCCGGCATTGTGTTTGGCCTTAAGGGCTGTGACTGTTTGGCACACCAACTCTGTGGTCAATGTGTTGCATGTGCTGTGCCCTGTGGAGGCAGTTGTGTGAGTGTCTGCTGTGGTGGCCACCGCCATTCTGGTAGACTTCTGATCAGAGCCTCCGAGAGTGTCTCTGTGTGTCTATGTGTATGATCTTAAGTTGTGACAGTGCCATGTGAGACTGGATTAAAGATGTGTGTGTGGTTACCTTCACCCTCTCTCTGGTCTTGCTAGTCCTATGTTGAGAGAGCTCAGCCTCCACTTTGGCTATATAGTTGCATCTCTCACATGTATGTGTGTTTTATGGCAGAAGGAGAGGGTTGTCAGTGTACATGAGGCAACTGTAACAGTGCCTCAATATTCCCAGGTTCACCAGCTGAGCAGGAGAGGACACTAGCAACTGATCCCTAGACATGCTAGAAAGAATAGACAAAACAATGTTGGAAAACAGGGAGATATCAAGCCCCCCAAGCCACATCATACTGTTTGATTGACAATAGCTACACATACACCAGTGTTTCATAGTGTCATAGTGTACTACTAGGCTATCTGCCCTAGTGCATGTATAAGCCTAGCCATAGTGATGTGGCTATTGCCACCCCTTATAGTGGTAATAAGTGTACAGAATAGATTCTGAATATTGTGCCTCTGACTTAGTAGTGACACATTATGACCCCCTTACGTAATTGAATAACATGACTGTGTCTCTGTCTAGTCTGTGCCTCTGTCTCATATGCAGTTGTCCAGATGTCTCCTGAAGAGAGTCAGTGAGGGACTCTGTCAAACATGACCTGGGATACTCTGCTAGAGTGTGAGATGCCTCTGAGTTATGACTCTGTCCCTCCAGCATGTCCTATACATGTATGTGCTGAGGTTCAAATACTCAGCTCTCATGGCTCTGGTGGATTTGGATTGCTTGCAGTGGAGTATGTCCACCAAATCCTGATTGGACATGGTCTTGTATGTCAGGCATAGGTCACCTGTAAGTATGTGGTATGACACTGAACAAAGCTGGACTTCCTCTATTCTGGAAGCATATGACATGTGTTGAAGAACCCTGATCTTCATGGTAGGTACTTTTCGGGTGCAAAGGTGCAAAAGGCAGGATCTGCCCTGTACAAAGCTGAACTAGGTGGGAACAAGGGTCCGTTGGTCAGTAATGTGTCTGTGTAAGAGCTCCATGACTCCTCCCATATCTTTGCAGACAAGGCTGGTTAAGCCTGTGTGGTGGTAGTTGCCATGGTCTGTGGAGGCATCCCCCTTGTGGAGTGGGACCACTGTTGCCGTATGCCAGTGTTCAGGTACATATCCTGTAGCAAGACTAAGGTTAAATAGCAGTTGTATATATGGGTCCAGCCCCTTCTGGAGTTCACATAGCATGCAACTGGAGATACCACCAGGTCCCATGGATGCTGTGTACTTGTCTTTGCTGAGTGTGGCTCTCACATGGACATCCAAGATGACAGTGAGGTTACATACAGCAGTGATAACTATCTTGTTTTGGGGTGAGGGAGGGGTAAATCGCACTGAAGCTGTCCCGGAATGTTGCCAATATCTGTCAGGTCACTGGAATATATGTTGTTGTGTACCAACTCTGAGCATATCCGAGGGTTCACAACCAGGTGTCTGACATAACTGAAGAAAGCAGTGTGGTTACCTTCATTGTCTTTGGTGATTTATGTCCCCAAGTTGACCTTGCATGTCTTTATGAGATAATGTAGCTTTCTACTAGTGCTGATCACAGCTGTCTTCCCTTTTGGAGATGTAGCTCTGTCTTGCATTAGTAACCCTCATCTGTCATACAGTTTGTTTATGGCTGGGGTCCACCAGACAGGACACTTTCCCTTTGTGGAGAGGGTCCTGTTTTCAGTTGTGATTGTATGGTCCATGCTGTCTGACATCTAGCTAAGGGGAGGTCATTCTGGTTCTGCAGTTATCTTTCATCAGCATTAGAAATGACCACAACAGCCCCTGTGGGATGTACCTCATGCACACACATCCAGCACCTGTAAAGTCCACAACAGTACCTCACCAGGAGTATGACAGAGCTGGAACACATGTAATGTGTAGTCTGATTAAACAGAGTGCAGCTCCACACACTGCCATGCTGTCCACCCAGATGCAAGCTATGCCTGATGTAGAAAGCCATGTCCAAGCTGGAATCAATGCACATGCTGCACCTTGTACAATCTGAATGGCAGGGAGCTATGCACATGAGGGACCTGAACCCCAGCACTGACATATATAGGACAGGCTGTACTGCATTATCCAAAACACAGAAGCCTCCCCCACACATGAGTAAACTACCAGTACAGGTTGTCCATAGAGACACTGGTTGAGTCCCCTCAACAGGAATCCTAATGAGTGGATGGGAGATGGGAGGTTTACCCTGGGTATCAATGTTATGTCACAGGTAGACAGAGGCACAGTATACTAAACAAGACATATGACATGTCGAACTACGCTTACAATGTGTTGATGGACAAACACATTCTCCGACTAGCATTAGGTCAAGATACCTCTTGAACACAGCCAGCAAGGTGCTCTGCCTCAAATGGACCAGGATTGTATTCCACAGCATAGGGAGTCTCCGAGTGATAACTCCATCCCTCCAACATGTCCAACATACATCCCTGCTAAGGTGTGAGTCACCTGCACTAGTGGTTCAGGTGAATCTTCTGAGTCTGAGGTGGAGCATGCCCATTAATCTCTGTTTGGACATGGCCTCGCATGTCAGGCACATGTCACCTCTAAGCAGACGGTATGTGAGTGAATAGAGTGTGAGTGTCGCCAATCTGGCAGCATATGACAGCTGTTGGGGTTCCTTGATCCTTTAGGTGCGGGACAGTCAGGGTGTCTCCAATTGCTGCAGATGTTGGGTGAGATACAGCCAGAATAGGGCATTCGACTCGATCACCGGTCTGATAAGTGAAGAGTACAGGGGAACAATGACCCACTAGATCTGGATGTGAATCCCAGCCTGATCAGGTGGGCAATGTAGAAGGTCTTCCTAGCCACTTTAGCAATGTGAGTCTCAGAAGAATGGCGACTGTTAACCTGGGTCCCCAGGTCCATGATAACCTCCTCTGTGCTTAGAGGATTGCCACCTATATGGTAGCTTGGGGTCACCTTGCTTTTCCTGAAGGGTATGTCTACACATGTTGTGCACTCTGACTTCAGGCCATGGCCCTGGCACCAGCTATCAGTTACTGTGAGTCCCTTCTGAAGGATATCTGTGTGTGATGCACTGTCCACTATGGTGCCCAGTGTGCAGTCATCTGCTAACATTGTCATCCAAAGTCCTCCCATGTTGGCCTGTACTTCTGGGAAGTACATGACAAACAATGGGGGCCAAGGACTGAGCCCTGTGTGACACCACCTGTGACCAGCCTGGAGTCTAAAATAGTGCCAGCAACTCTAACCCTGTGAGTCCCGTCCTTAAGCCAGTTTGCAACCCATCTTGTGACATATGGGTTTACATTTCAGTTGTTAGGGTTTTCCACAATACCTGAGTGGGGTATTGTGTTGAAAGTGTTTGCAAGGCCAAGGTAGGCTGTATGGACTGCCTTTCCCCAACAATGGCCTAAGTGACCAATTTGAAGATGTCAACCCAGTACAAAAGGCATGATCTGCCCCTGACCAAGACAAAATGGGATGGGTACAATGTCTGCATGTCCCCTATATCTTTGTTTATGAGCTCAATTATGATCCTCTCCATAGATTTGCAGACTACACTTGTTAAGCTTATGGGGCAGCAATTAACAGGGTCTGTAGAGGCACTGCCTTTGTGCAGATGTGCACAACTGGACCCTAACCAGGCTGTTGTGCACACTATGGAAATGTAAAGCAGTGATAGGACTAAAGCCCAGGATACTGACCACCACAGTGAAAGTACTGAAACACTACACTAGACAGTGCTACAGTGTTAGGTCAGTATGAACGGATGTTGACAATTGTGTGCAAAGTATCCCATGCAAAACCTGCAGGCACAGTATACTCCCTGTTTTGTTCACACAAAAAGCATTCGGACAGTAAATACACAACATGGCACAGAACACACAACCATAAACTTCAGGTATTTGTTGAAGGTCACACTCATCCACAAATGTGATGGGCTGCAGAGTTCAACATATGTAAAGCCCACACCTGGCATGCTCACACACTTAGATAAATGAGACATCATTCACACAACATGCCACGGGAAGGCTGAACTGGGCATGCTCACACACTTGGTCCAAATGTTACCCCTAGCAAATGTGAAAACACACCAGAGGATGCTCATCCCCCTTTCTAGACACTGATCATGTAAGCACCCTATAAGTATATTGGAGAAAAGGATTCTCTCAGTAATCCGAATAGCGCACCGTGCTAATGCGTCCGTCTCTAGTGTCATAACATAGTTAGGTAGGGGTTTGAATCCAGCAGGTGGCAAGTGTGTGTGAAGGGGGTAAGTGTGTGTGTAAGTGTGTATGAAAGAAACATCCCTTTTGGCAACTGGGAAAACACACCACAGGATGATCATTCCACTTTCTAGACTCTGATGATGTCAGCACCCTATAAGTATATTGGAGAAAAGGATTCTCTCAGTAATCCGAATAGCGTGCCGTGCTAATGCATCCGTCTCTAGTGTCATAACATAGTTAGGTAGGGGTTTGAATCCAGCAGGTGGCAAGTGTGTGTGAAGGGGGGTAAGTGTGTGTGTATGAAAGAAACATCCCTTTTGGCAACTGGGAAAACACACCACAGGATGATCATTCCACTTACTAGACTCTGATGATGTCAGCACCCTATAAGTATATTGGAGAAAAGGATTCTCTCAGTAATCCGAATAGCGCGCCGTGCTAATGCGTCCGTCTCTAGTGTCATAACATAGTTAGGTAGGGGTTTGAATCCAGCAGGTGGCAAGTGTGTATGAAAAAAAACATCCCTTTTGGCAACTGGGAAAACACACCACAGGATGATCATTCCACTTTCTAAACTCTGATGATGTCAGCACCCTATAAGTATATCAGGGGAAAGGAAATTCCCCAGTAATGCAAATAGCGCACTGTGCTAATGCGTCCGTCTCTAGTGTCATAACATAGTTAGGTAGGGGTTTGAATCCAGCACGTGGCAAGTGTGTGTGAAGGGGGGTAAGTGTGTATGAAAGAAACATCCCTTTTGGCAACTGGGAAAACACACCACAGGATGATCATTCCACTTTCTAAACTCTGATGATATCAGCACCCTATAAGTATATCAGGGGAAAGGAAATTCACCAGTAATGCGTCCGTCTCTAGTGTCATAACATAGTTAGGTAGGGGTTTGAATCCAACCGGTGGCAAGTGTGTGTGAAGGGGGGTAAGTGTGTGTGTAAGTGTGTATGAAAGAAACATCCCTTTTAGCAACTGGGAAAACACACCACAGGATGATCATTCCACTTTCTAAACTCTGATGATGTCAGCACCCTATAAGTATATCAGGGGAAAGGAAATTCCCCAGTAATGCGAATAGCGCGCTGTGCTAATGCGTCCGTCTCTAGTGTCATAACATAGTTAGTTAGGGGTTTGAATCCAACCGGTGGCAAGTGTGTGTGAAGGGGGGGTAAGTGTGTATGAAAAAAACATCCCTTTTGGCAACTGGGAAAACACACCACAGGATGACCATTCCACTTTCTAAACTCTGATGATGTCAGCACCCTATAAGTATATCAGGGGAAAGGAAATTCACCAGTAATGCAAATAGCACGCTGTGCTAATGCGTCCGTCTCTAGTGTCATAACATAGTTAGGTAGGGGTTTGAATCCAACTGGTGGCAAGTGTGTGTGAAGGGGGGTAAGTGTGTGTGTAAGTGTGTATGAAAGAAACATCCCTTTTGGCAACTGGGAAAACACACCACAGGATGATCATTCCACTTTCTAAACTCTGATGATGTCAGCACCCTATAAGTATATCAGGGGAAAGGAAATTCCCCAGTAATGCGAATAGCTCGCTGTGCTAATGCGTCCATCTGTAGTGTCTTAACATAGCTAGGTAGGGGTTTGAATCCAGCAGGTGGCAAGTGTGTGTGAAGGGGGGTAAGTGTGTATGATTCATATATCCCTTTTGGCAACTGTGAAAACACACTACAGGATGCACATACCCCTTTCTAAACGATATCACAATTATGTATGGCTTTTGATTACAGACATGCCATGTGTGTTGTGCACACACAGAATGCCCATGTGTGTGGGTTGTCCCTCACAATAATGCATGACATTGATTACACCGGTTATGGCAATGAACACATGCTGTATGTGTGTGCCAAATACACATATGTACCTGTGACTTTCAATAGTTACCATGTGTGATGCCTGCCACATGTGAATACATGGTATTTGCACAGGGTAACATTATGACCGTGGTCCTCTGTGCAGATGCTGCATGTGGGATGTGTATATACAGTGTGAGATGTAGATGCTATCAGCCTAGTAGTGAGGGATGCACACCTGGTCTGGGGCATAAAGTCTACATGTTGTTAATGTACAGGAGCTGCATGTTCTCACCTGTTGTGGGAGTGTTAAGACAGTATTCCATAGCAATGCAGTGACTGCATGCTAAGAACCATTCAGCTAGGGTGTTGTAGCTACACTTATTCATTAGCATTCATTAATTTGTCGGAATCCCTGGTGAGGGTCTGATGCCAACCAAGGTCAGGGGTCTACCAGCCTGTGTCACTTGCTCAGTGATCCCTTCCATGTTCCCTATCACGTATCCCAGTGAGCGACATCCCACATCAGCTGTGGTGGCATGGACAATGACTGAGTCATGTGTCCATGCATCTGACTGACTTGTATGTTGTTGTTACAGTTTGGCCATGTGTTTCCATCTCATACATGTGATGTACATCAATGGGTAGGGGATAGGGTTGACTGTGTACATGTGGCAGCTGTGACATTACTACATGACACACATATTCCACAACTGTACCATAGAGGTGACTGACAACTGACCTTTGCACATGCTACCGGAGTATTGAGATTACATTGGTGATTCACAGCACATAGGGCCAATGGTGAAAAACAGACCTAGGTCCATAGGTTCGTACAGGGATATCTGCCCAGGGCATGTATCCACCTAGCCAGAATGTGCGTGCCTTTCAACATGCATTGTGAATCTGTCTTGCTATGCCCTTTTCCAAGGTTAGTATACTGTGCCTCTTTCTCACAGTGACACATAAGTGATACCCAGGGTAATCCTACAATGTCACATCCAGTCATTAATATCGCTCTTGAAGATAGTCACTGAGTCAGTCTGCCTAACCTCTATTGGGATAATAATCAGGAATGAAGGGAGCCTCTGAGTTGTGAATGTGCCCCTCCACCATGTCCTATGTATATCACTCCTGAGGTTCAAGTATTTCCAGCGTGTATCCTGGTGGGATCTGGATATTCTGAGATGCAGCATGGCCATTACGTGAGGGTATGACCTGGCCTTCTATGTCAGGCACAGATTGCCTATGAAGAGGCAGTATGTCACTGAGTAGAGCTGCTGCTACTTTAACCAGTCAGTATGTGGCATCTGTTTGAGCACTTTGATCCCCTTGTTGAGGTACATATGTGGTAGCCCCAGTTGCTGCAGGTGTCTGGTAAGGTGCATGCCGACAGGTTCATCATAGTCAATTATGGGCATGATGAGGGATGAGTAAAGGGCACAATGTCCTCCCCTGGCCTACATGTGGATCCCATGATGATGTGGCCCATATAACATGCTTACCTAACCACTTTGTCCATGTTGTTGTCAAATGGTAGAATGCTATCAACCTGCACCCCAAGGTCCATAATTCCTTGGTCTGCACTTACTGGATTAACACATATGTGGTACATTGTGGTCACTTAGTGTTTGACAAAGGGGATGACTATACTCTTTCTGTCATTCACGTTGAGGCCATGGCTGTGGCACAAGTCATGTGTTTGCAAGAGTCCCATTTGGAGGATGCGTGTGTTAGCTGTTGAGTTGATTATGGTGTTTGGTCTGCAGTCACCTGCGACTTGCTGAGCCACAGTACTTCCATGATGGCCTGTACCTATGACAAATATATAATGAACATGACAGCTCCTAGGGCTGTGCCTTGTGGGACACCACTTGTACCAGGTTGGAGGCTGACATGGCTCCAGCAATTCTACCATGTGTGTTCTGCCCTTGAGCCACTGTGCAATACCCATAGTGACATAGGGGTTATTATGTACACTGGTGAGCTTCCTAGAATGCACAAGTGGGGTACTGTATCCAAGGCTTATGCAAGGTCCAGGTAGGCTGTGTGGACCTCCTACCCCTTGACAGTGGCCTTGGTGACTGTTTCAAACAAAGCAAACAGGTTTGATAGGCAGGATTTGCCATTGACAAAGTCAAACTGTGTATGGTGACATGTCTGTAGGTCCACAATATCTAGATATGTGAGGTTCATGATGATCCTTGCCATAGCTTTGCAGACAAAGCTAGTCAGACATATGGGGCGAGTAGTGTCCAGGATCCGTGACAGCACCACCTGCATGTTGAGGGACCACTGTTGCTGTATGCCACTCTCTGGCCACATATCGTGTATTAAGGCTGGGATTGAACAGTGGTGTTATGTCTGGGTGTAGCTCTTCTTGTGGTTCATGTAGGACACAGCCTGGGACACTGTCTGGTCCCATTGATGCAGTGTTTATTGCTTTGGGAAGGGCATCTCTTACCTGAGCATCTGTGATGTCAGGGGGGGAAGCACTGTGCTGCGAGACATATGTTCCCTTTTGGTGTGGTGGGGAGAGAAGGCAGCATTGAACCTGTCCACTAGGATGATGGCAGTGTCTGTGTGTTTTATATTTTGTGTGACATATTGTATTACCTCTGAGCATATCTGGGTAGTACCACTCAGGTTACTAACATAACTACAGGCAGCCTTGTGATTATCCTCAGTGGCTTGTGGAATCCTCTCTCAAAGATGGCCTTAGACAATCATATGGGTGCCTGTAGTTGTCATCCAATACTCATCAGTGGTACCTTCACATTTTGGGAGGTTGTATCATGTAGTGGCGCCATCCTTCTATTGTATAGTGTGTTTATGGCTGGTGTCCGGCGCCCAAGACATCTGACTTTGGAGAATTGGGTCATGCTTTCATATGTGGCTTCATGATCCATGCATTCCTGAATGTGTCCACAGAATGACTCTATACAGGTATCTGCAGTCTGGTCCATATTTTCAACAGGCCTTGGGCCTTTGAAGGTTTCCACATCATTTATGAGGGGTGTGCACTTGCTTGACATGAGCTGTTGACAGACGTGCCGCCCTCCAGACAGAGCAAGGGGAGGGTCACAGTCAGCTACCTGTTGGGACGTACCTCCCTGGACCACATGGAAAGAGACACAGAGGAGCTCTTACAGCACCCTCTCAAACTCAGGTCTCCCACACAGCCTTCATGCTGACACAGGAGAGTTTAGATTACTCTGCAAACACCATCATACTGGGTGATGCCAGCTACCCAAACATAGACTGTGAACATTACACAAGCCACAATACCCAAGCTCTAAGGTTCCCATTGATCGGACATTCTTTGGCTATGGAACAGGTAACCAACCTTCCCACAAGAGGGGCAGATATAGTAGAGCTGATCTTTACAAACATGAGTACAAACTGCTCACCACTGGGAGTATATCCCTCATTGTTGCAATCAAACCATATACTAATCACACTGGAGTTCTGGATCCCCCACATATGCAAACCACCAACACATCGATGTGTGTGTGTGGGAAATGTCCCTATTAGCAACCGTGACAGTATGGTACAGGATGCAGATCCCCCTTTTGAAACAGTGATGATGTCAGGACTGTATAACTATATCACCTGTAGTAAAGTCCTCAAATAATTTGCATAGCGCGCTCTGCTAATGCGTCTTTCTTCAGTGTCATAATGTAGTTAGGTAGGGGTTTGAATCCTGCAAAGGGAATGTATGTGTGTTAGTATGTGTGTGCACTATGCTGGGAGGATTAACTGCCTTTTGCCAACTGGGAGAACACACTACAGGGTGCACATCCCTCCTCCTACACACAGATGATGTCAGCACCCTCTAAGTACAGCATTAGTAAGGAGTTCTCCAACTACTGCAAACAGCACACTCTGCTAATGTGTCTGTTTCTACTGTCATTGCACAGTTAGGTATGGGTTTGAATCTTGCAAATGGAAAGTATGTGTTTTACTGTTGGTGGGGTTAGTGTGTGTGCACAATGATGGGGTGGGATGTGGCTTTTGCCACATGGGGCTATGCACTGCAGGGTGGTCATTACCCTTAACAAGCAGTGATGTTGATAGCACCCTATACAAACAAAACTACAAAACAGAAGGTGGTGGTACTGATAACACATGTAAGGTAACACTTCTTCAAGTAATGTCCACAAAACGGAGTAGGATAATCAAACAATTCTTTTATTCTATACAGACAACATGACAACAGACAAGTAACTGCCAGTACTCAGTATAGTGTTACATGCTACTGTAACACGCACATGTACCCGAATATACCTAAATAGTGTTCTGAAGCCTGAATGTGGCAAATGTGTGGATGTGGGATGTGTCTGTGTGTGCATTTCCGTATGGGAAACATGTTTGCTGTGGCAATCAGGGTACTACAGTACCTGATGCACATTACATCTTCCAACTGATGAGGTTGCCTGAACCCTGTGAGTACAGGTAGAGAAGGGGATGCCAGTAGTAAACAACATAGAGCACTTCTGAAATGTGTACCTGTCATGTATCAACAGCTACTCATGTAGGGTGATAAATAATGGGAATGGCAGGTGAGTGTGTGCATCTGTGTGGGTAGCAGGGTGTGTATAGATGCATGTGTGACAGAACAGATACATGTAGCTGAATCTACATAACAGCACAAGATGCGCATTGCCATAGTCAATGTTAGCATGTGATGGTGTGCAGCTGGTACACTTTGTTAAGTAGTATGGGTGCAGATAACAATTGAGGACATTCATACAGTTACTGCAGCAGGACTGCTGGGATATACACACATTTATACTGCAACAGTCAACAGTTACCAACATGTTACTACTTATACATATCTATGTAGTCACCCTGTGCATCAGCAACGTGTTTACCTTTACCTGCACCAATGTTGTAGTATGCAGGACTTGGCACAGTGTCATCATATGCACAGGGTGTGGGTTAGGTATGCCCAAGCCGGCCACTGGTAACACCAATTGACATGTGTGTGTATGTGTGTTTGTGAGGGGCAGCAGTACAGGGTGGAAAGTTGTTGGTGCAGTGTGTGTGTGTATGTGTTTGCCCTAGGTGTTAGGTTTCCAGGTTTCTGCATGTGTGTAAGCACGCACACAGTCCCACATAATGGCTGCCATGTACAGGGTTTTGTGGACAGCCACAGACTGCACCTGTCAGGTCATCCAGATCAGTGTCTGTGGGCACGGACACGGTACCTGTGCCTGGCAGGGTGCTACGGGCCGTATCCGGTACTAACCCAGACTGGGTACTGTCATCGGAAGCAGGGGTGTGTTGACTGGACACAGTTCCCTGTTTGGACTGTCCAGAGCCACGTGCACGTGGTCTCCTGGGGCGTCTGGATGACAGCACAGACCCAGCATTGCTGGGGCTGGTGCTGGCACTTGAGGCGCGCGAGTGGGCCTGTTGTCGTCCGCGGCCACTGCCAGCTGGTGCTCTTGCTGGCATACGGCCACGTCGACGCCGCAAATGCACACCATCGCCCTGGCCCATGGACATCTGGTTGTGGAGCAGCTGTTGTATGCCCCCACAACGTCTGTCAACGACATCTGTGAAGTTACGGATAGCATTCGCAACATCATGTCTGTCATGGCTATGCGACATGCTCTCAGCTCCCTCAGACCCTGTCTGGTGTACCTTTCCATACGTGCCTGTGCCTGCATGACAGTTCTAAACATAGTGGAGGTTGACATACCTCCTTGGGCACGTCGGCCAGAGGCAGTACGGCCACGGATGCCCCCACGAGAACCCATGGGCGACTGTCTGCGTGGTACCATTGGAGGCCTTTGCACATGGCTGCCTTGTGAGGATGCATGTACCACAGGTACCACATTACCCTGATCTATGCCCACTGCTGACTGTCCATCACCTAGGGACAATGGTGATAAAAGATGTAACGGCAGGATGACTGTGCGCATTGACGGGGTTGAAAGCTGTGGACTGTCAATTGGCTGACCGATGGCGGACCCAGACACACCTTCCTGCACCATTACAGACATTTCATCATCATCAGTACCTGGGGCACAAGATTCAGGTTCCCTGCTGCAGGTCACCAGAGCAGCACCAGAACCTACGGGAGGAAAACATGGAACACAGATTACAGTCTCAATACATATTTGAAAGAGATGCACTTCAATACTAATGCACACATTCAGAAATGGACACATGCACTCATGGACACTAACACACATGCACACTTGGGCACAGGCACAGTAGCACACATGCACACCCCACAGTAAACACACACATCAGTACCGTGTTACACTACTCAATGTACTACCTGTCAATTACAGTTATTGTGAACACAGTCACCAGCATGTCTACTACAGAGTTACACTACTCTTCCTAGTTTTATAAATTGTTTTACAGATACTGTTAAAAAGACTCACCAGCATGTATGGCCTGCCTCGTTGGTACATGGGAGGGACCTGGAAGTGTGAAGAGAGTAATGTCAGTGGGCACATGTGTGCCATTTGTTTTGCACATGATACAGTACAGTAGTACACTAGTTCCCTTATACACATCAGCTGCACATCATGTCTGTATATATATCATGATGACTTTTCCTCACTTCCCTTCTTGACTCCTGCCTCTTCCATATCATTGTATCTGTCATACTCCTTCTACTTCTCTACCCTTCTGAGCCCTAACTATTATGTATATGGCTTTTGCCTTATTGCATAACCATTATGCTTTAGGTAGGATTGCTTTGAAACCAACGGTACATTGTGTATGACTCTAAACTGTTTGACTTCCTTACATGTATGTTGATTTGATTAACAGGCTGGTGTACAATTCTATTATGTTGGCTGTCTGTATTGACAACTTGTCTGTCTGCCTTTATTACGTTATGTGTGGAGCTTTTCTCCACAGGCCTCTACTGAAAATGAAGTTATATCCAGCTAGACTATCTGGGTCAACAAATGTAAAAGTAATAACAATAAATGAATATGGCATCTTACCTGCACGCTCGCTGTCTTGCTGCTGTGTGGACCCAACCTCCATCAGGATGCATGGTTGTTGCTGTTGTTCTGGGGCTGGTTCCACAACACTTAGCAGTAGCCCCTCCTGTCTGGTGAGGGAGGGATGTGTGGCCACCCCCCCCACCTGTGGCAACCTGTTGCCTGCGGATATCTGCAGCACGCTGGCGGACATTTCTTATCAAATCACTGCAGTGATGTCTCACCTGCTCATATGTCCTATCATGCATGCCAACATCATTTATCCTGCTAACAAGGTTAAGCCACAGTGCAGACCTCTCCTACTGATTCTGGGTGGTGCGTGAGAACAGGATGGCATAGTCACGCACCAGGCTCTGGTGGATCACGTCATCTTCTGCAGCAGAGTAGGCAGGATTCCTTTTAGGTGCCATGTCTATCTGGAAAGGTACACAAACAGGTTATCAGCATAGTATCTTAACAATACATGGTACACATTCTATACAGGGAGTGTTAACTTCTACTTATTACTGATTGGTTAAAACCTGATTACAGTGTAGCTATCATTCTATGTCATTTGTACTAAGTACTTGGCCTTCAGACCGGTTGTTTTACATTAGGGCGGTTGGTGGCAAGCACTGTGGTGGCAGGACACATATCTTTCATCCATTGAAGTTGGGAACTGCTGATTGTGGGCCCAGTGTACAAATGTATTACTTCTGGTATGGGCAGTTGGCCTTCAGGCCAGTTATTTAACATTATCGAGGTTTGTGGTCTGCACTCATGTGTGACAATAGACTGTACTCTGCCATTCATAGCTGGGGACATCTGGTTTCAGGTTTATAGTGCCTGCATATCTGAGCTGTATCTTACTGACATTGCTACACCTTGTTTGTTGTAGCAAACACTACATCCAGGCCTCCTGGATCTACCTTTGTTTATATGCTTGTTATCTGTTAGCTTGTTATTTCACTGGTATGCTACTTCCACATAGTACACATCTTCTCAACACATCTGTGACTCACTACTGTTATCTGCATTGCTTACTGTACGTACTTCCATGTTACACATGACAGCAAGTGACTGCTTGTCATTGTTGCATTTACTTCATTGTGACACATTGCACTCAGGTTACCTGGCATTTGCTCACTGACACTTTTATATCAGTCAGCAGTTGTAGGTAATGTCAGTACACCCTCACTCCCCACTGGACCTTGTTTTCAATCATTAGTGATTACAGAGTTCACAATAGTATTCTAGCATGTCCAGAGGTCAGTTGTCAGTTCCTCCGCAGTCCAGCTGGTGAGTGTGGTACTCCAGAGACAATGT
This sequence comes from Protopterus annectens, assembly GCF_019279795.1. Taxonomy (NCBI): domain Eukaryota; kingdom Metazoa; phylum Chordata; order Ceratodontiformes; family Protopteridae; genus Protopterus; species Protopterus annectens. The sequence continues at coordinate 697,403,617 of NC_056737.1, read as the reverse complement.
TAGAACAGTTGTATGTACACAGACAACCCCTCCTCCTAACAACAATTTCAAACTCATGTGAGTGATGCAACCATATACCAGACTGGAGGCTAGGCTCTGTCTACTCAATACCGCCATAACCAGTCACGTGGCAAAGGGGATCACTCACTACACTTCCAGTCTCACGTAGACCTACCACAACAGCAGACCTAACACATGATCACACATGATCATACTTGTAGGCTCAGACCACAGCTCTGCCTATGCAGCAGAGACCTCCTAAGCAGACATCCAGGCAACCACTACCACATAAACGAACATGTGCAACACATATCACACAAAGCCAATGTGCTGAACACTCACAGCCATTAACAGTTAACGACACACCTCATACACCTGTACTAGGTGCCTCTATCATCAGGCACACTCACATCATGTTCAACAGGCTTAACGAGGTGAGGGTCACGGTGTGCAGCCTGTCAGGCACTATGACCTGCCACATAACACAAACACTCAGGTAACCCCAAGGCAGGTACAGGTATGACTCAGTCAATGTCCATGCTGCTGTGAATGGCCTGACACATTCCTCCCTGGACTACATGACATGAGACATTACAGAGCTCTCTGAGCACGTAGCCTGAGACAGTTTGACCCTGACCTTTAGTAGCATCCTACCCTCACCTAGAACGATGCCACAATATCAAGGCGCGATGATCCCTTCCAACAATTGACTGACATACTGGTGTCATTCACAGGTGTGCCAATGCCTGCCATCTTGGGGTGGTATGCTTTGCTAGGGACAGCTTGCACCTGTCACCACAGTCCTATTGACATTTGGCAGAGCCTCCTGCTACACCCATAGTGCCCGTATTAGGCAAGGCACATAAGGCAAACCCACATCCATTTGTATCACAAAGGATGAGGAAATAAGAGTGATGCTACTCAAGACCCAAGGATGCACGCACACAAAACCCTACCTAGCATTCTGGACATCGATATCTGTGCAGTAACATGAACCTGTTTCAGGTTTCACAGGAGCACACCAGTACTACCACGTTATAGCAGTTACCATTCTTGTCGGCCCCAACACTTGAACAAGGGAGGGGGAGTATCAGTATTCAATGCAGATTCCCACGCCTCCACATTGGTGGCACAGTACAACATAGGTGTTAGGCCATTGAGTACAGAAGACGTAGTTGGGGACCTGGGGAAAAAACATGGTAGCGGTCTGTCATTTGTCTACCACATGGCAAACGTTGATTGACAGACATGTTATATAGCCCAGCTAATCATGACTGATTCACATGTATGGCAGGGGAGGTCATTGTGCCTCTGTACTCATCCATCATCAGGCCTATAATTGCATACAATGCACCTTTTGGGATGTACCTAACCAGACACCTACAGCAACTGGTACAGGACAACAGTACATCATCAAGGGGATGCAATGGCTCACACAGATGTCATATTCTGCCCAGGTAAAGTGAATCCAGCTGGACTCAGTGGCATACTGCCTGTTCAGAGGCGATCTGTGCGTGCCATATACAGCCATGTCCTACCTAGCAGTAATGAACGTGATGCACCTCAGGCAATCAGAGTCCCATACAGCCACATGCTCAGAAGAGCTGTACCTCAGCACTGACATACATGGACATGCTGGAGGGGCATATTCCTAACCGAGAGGCTCCCTTCACTCTGTAATGAGCTCACACTACTGGTTAGGCAGAGTCCCTCATTGACTCTCTTCCATAGGAATCTGGATGAGTGGATGGAGATCATAGTTGTACCCCAGGTATCACTTCTATGTCGCTGTTAGACAGAGGCACAGTATACTAAAGTCGGACAAGGGCATAGCAGCATAACTTGTGATTGGGTGGCAAAGACAAACACATTCTACTAGGCTTACCAATGCCCTAGGGCAAATAGCCTAGTATGAACCTATGAACTGTTCATTCTCAACTGTTCGAGCTCATTACAGAGTGAAGGGAGCCTCTCGGTTAGGATTTGCCCTCCAGCATGTCCATGTATGTTCTATTCAGTCGCCACCGCTTGCTCAGAGGTGACCTTTGCCTAACATACAAGGCCATGTCAAACCCAGATTTGATGAATATGCTTCACCTCAAAATATCTAGCTCCATCAGAGCCACAAGGGCGGGAGACTTAAACCTCGACACGGCTATTAATAGGACATGCTGGAGGGATAGATTCATCACCCAAAGACTCCCTATGCTGTGGAACAAAATCACGGTATATGTGAGGCAGAGCACCTCGCTGGCCTTGTTCAAGAGAAATCTTGACCAATGGATGGGAGATCGCAGATATACCCCAGGGATTACCTCAGTGTCACTGCTCGACAGAGGCACAGCAAAATAATGGGTATGGTTCCCCATACTAAAGGGGTGGCGTAAGCCACAAAACGATGGGCTGGGCTTGTAAATGTCCTTGGGCAGATAGCCTAGTATGAACCTATGAACATGTGTGTACTGCTATAGTACTTCTGCCATATGTTGCATGTGTGTGTGTTGTGGGGGATGCACAGGTAATGGGCAGATACGTCTGCACAGGTGACACGTCTGACACATTCTGGGTGTTCATCCATACATACTGGATGTGTGCTGCCATCCAACCCTGTGATGTGGACACACATTACTCAGCCTGGATATACATATCCGAACAACACCACAAGCACAGTACACTACCTTGCTATGTATGCATGTTATTACACAGTTATTCAGTAGTTATGACAGTGATGCTATGCATGCAGACCACTGGGCCAGTGGAAGCCACAACACACACTGCCAGCACCTTTGCATATGCTCACCACAGACATCCCACATACTGCATGTACTGTGCACACAGTTATCTAACCCAGAACAACTGCACACCACTTATTAATCCTGTCTAGTGGACTACAGATACAGGCATATTGTATAACAATAGTAGGAGGCTACTGCAGCACAGGGCATATTCACATGATGGGAAGGCATCTGTTGTCTGCAGTGTTAAGTGGCTTCACATTCACCAAATGCACAGATATTGGCAACATTGTTGCAGACAGTTTAGGTGCAGGTACCCCCCCCCCCCCATTGTCCTACACACGTGTTATTAGTTATCCCAGATGACTGTAACCTCCCTATCCTCTCACATGTCCAGGTGAGAGCCACCCTCATCATTGCAGAACACATATCATCACTGTTACGAAATGGCATCCCTGGATGTGTGCTACATTCACCCCTGGAGGACATAGCACCACATGACAGACTGATATTAATCCCTGGCCATACTACAGGATATGTACCTGAACAGTGCCATACATACACAGTGGTCCCACACCAATGAGGAGGAACCTCTACTGACCCTGGGAACTACTGCATCATATGCACAACTGGCCTTGTGTTCTAAGCTATGGAAGTGTTAGTTATGGCCCACATGTACAACAATATTACATATGTTTATATTGGCATCCCTGGATGTGTGCTACATTCACCCCTGGAGGACATAGCACCACATGACAGACTGATATTAATCCCTGGCCATACTACAGGATATGTACCTGAACAGTGCCATACATACACAGTGGTCCCACACCAATGAGGAGGAACCTCTACTGACCCTGGGAACTACTGCATCATATGCACAACTGGCCTTGTGTTCTAAGCTATGGAAGTGTTAGTTATGGCCCACATGTACAACAATATTACATATGTTTATATTTCATGACTATCTACACACAACCTATCTCATGCACATACCTATAGATAGTGAACTATGATTAATTTGGAGGTGTCACAGTATACACAGGATTAACCTGCTACTTTGCATTACCTGTGTTTGTGGCAGCTGTTGCTGTGCCAGTGGTGCTGCTTGCTGCTGATTTTGCTGCTGGCAGTCCTAATATTTGTTGTTTTGTTGTTTGGTTGTTTTCTCTGTCTCTCTCTCTCTCTCTCTTTATCCGTAGTGTTTGTGCAATGAATGTATTGCGTGAGTGTAGTGTGGGAACTCAAAGCTTTTGTAGGTATCTGCATAGGTCCATGTGATGGCCTCTGCACCAATTGTAAGGCAGCATTTGCTAATTGCAAGCAGCTGGGTGTGTACTGATTGCATGTCTCACTGTGATTTCAGGACACTGCTATAAAAGGGTATGTGAGATAGGCGTTGCCCTTTCAGATTTTAGGGCGTGGACCATGCTGGTATGCTGTTGACAGTGTTCTGTGAGTGTGAAGGTTAGTACATCTCCCATGCTTCATGCTGTGTTGTAGATTCAGGTTGCTGCATTTATCTTGCCTGTTCCTGTAGTGAGTGTGTATGCATACTGACACCTACAACTATATGTCATATGTATTGCTATATAAATATATATATATATCTGTGTACATATACATACTTTCATATATGTACATTAGCTGACATTATTGGGTACAAGCTAACAATTAGCAGGGCTGTTTCTGTTAACACTACACTAGTATGGGAACCCAGTAATTGTGACTATAAAAGTCTGCCTGACATGCTTTGGGTAGTAGACATACTATATTGCCCTTATCTTCATTCCTACTATTACATGTTCCACGTATTTAGCACTATATTCCTGTATGAGAGTCATGTCTTAGTGGTAGTTCATACAGACTAGTGTTACAATGGTCTTGTGGTAGGGCCTACCAGTATGCTCATATTCTGCTTTTGAGTTGAGTATAGGGCCTATCAATCACAGTGCTGGAGGCACCTTTAAGCAGTTAAAGGGCTTAGTAGGTCTCACAGGAGCCAGGCTGTGTTGCAGATTCTGGTTGCTGCATATATCTTCACTGTTTCCTGTAGTGAGTGTGTATGGCTACTGAGACCTACAACTATATTTCATATGTATTAATATATATTTATATATATGTATGTGTAGATATACATACCTTCACATATGTTCATTACCTTACATTATTATGTACAAGCTAACAGGTAGCAGGGCTGTTTCTGTTCACACTGAACTAGTATGGGAATCCAGTAATTTGGCCATTGCAACTCTACCTGACATGCTTTGGATAGTACATCTCCTATATTGCCTTTATACTGATTCCTATTATTAAATGTTATATTTATTTTAGCAGTGTGTTCTTGTAAAGCAGGCATGGCTTAGTGGTAGGTCATACAGACTAATGTTACCAAGGTCCTGGGTTCGAGACTGACAGTGGGAATTTATTTTTCTTAGCAAACTTTCAAAGTGAGTACAGGACCTGTCAATCAAAGTGCCATAAAGGCACTTTTAAGCACTTTAAACCAGGTCTGCGCAGGTTTGGGCGCAGCGCACGGATGCGCAGTGGCGGTGAGCTCCGCTAACAAGCGCACACCAGCTAATTTCTTTGAAAGAAAAGAAAAAGGGGTGACAGGAAAGTGGTGAAAAGGGGTCACAAAGAGGGTAAGACAGTAGGGAAACAAGCGTGGGATTTGCAGGAGGGATATAGGTAAGGCCCATAGATGCCCATGTCTTTGGCAGCAACAGCTGTATATTTCTATGTATTTTGGTGAGACATTTGAAACCTTCCACCTCTGAGAGAGGTGTCAGGACAACATTAATATTTGTTGTACAGCCAATTGTAATTAACAGTTTAGATGTCCAGCGGACATGTGTGCGACATGGACAGCTATGTATGGGGCGTAATTTTTGTGTGACAGAGTGCCCTTTTTTTTTTTTACAGGTGAGAGTGGTATACCAGGTGAAGGAAGTCGGTAAAGCTGGGGAGGTAGGTTGGGTTGGTTAACAGACAAGACAGACAAGACGCATACAGGGACGGTGTATGACACACGTGGGGGGGTTACACAATTGACGGGGACGGAGGTTGGGATATCCGAGATGCACGAGCCCACAGATGACAACAGTGGAACTGATATCCCCACCCATAGGCAGTTGCCACTGTTCCTTCACAGCCCAGGACGGGGCTGTGCTGGGGGCTGTGTAGGCAGGGCAACGGCCGGGGCCGTTAGCTGTGCCACACGAGCCTCGAGCTGGCGTAGGGGCCCAAGAACAGAGTCTTGGATCTCCCTTCGCACCACCGACCGGACACCTTGGAGGGTGAGTGGACGAACGAGGTAACGCATGCGCACTGGCAGTTAGCTTGTGGGAGTGCCGCGCAAACGGTGTGCGCTGGGATAAACCTTAATTGGCTAGTGACACACATGTTCAGCTAAGCACAGCTAGTTGCAAACAGTTTCACTCTGTTAAACCGATGCCTAGCAACGGGCACGCAGTTTGCAGCTTTTTAAACACTACTCAGCTACGGGCACTCCGTCTCACAGCAGCTTAGCTATCAGTACATTTCTGACTATTTTTGTTATTGTGTTACTTCAGAATATATGCTCCGTTTCATTCCATTTTACAAAAGGGAATACATTTACATGTGTACAATACTATCAGGGGGCTTTTTAGTGCTTATTTACAAAAAAAAAAAAAGGTTGTTGTGGGGGCTCGAACCCTGCCTGCCTACTCTTAGGCCGGCAACTCTACCGCTAAGCTATTACTTCTTGGCTTACTTTGCATATTTAGTTCTTATATCCTTTTCCACTGATTGCTAACTGATTGCGCTAGTAGCACACGCACACGGGCGCACACAGTAGCAAACATTTATGGGTTTTAAAAAAAAAAAGGTTTTAATTTAATTTTATTACATCTCTTCACTTTATACAGTGATGGTCTATCGGGCCAATGTGTTGTGTAGTGTGTTTATGCACATTTCCATGGCCTCTCGTGGCTGTTTACTTTCAGCCATTCTAGTCTTCCGGGCGTGTCCGCTTGCAGGGCTTAGCCTACAGACACGCCCCCTACTCTCTTACACGGACCGTGTAAGAGTTACTAGTGTGATTCAGCATGCCTTATGCACCTCATGCATATGCATGACATGCTGACATCACACAGTTTCACTGCAGCCTCCGTGTAAGAGTTATAACTCTTACACGGAGGCTTCCTGAATCTGGCCCAATGTGTAAACATTAAAATATCAATATATTGCATAAAACTGCTGAATCTAGAAGGTATGACTTAAAAAGTATGTAAAAATATAAAGGTATACTAGGAATTCTAAAAATATCTACGTATTGTAAGATATAAGATATAATAGTATATAAATATACAGATTACATATAACTTATTAAGGTAGTCAAAACCAAAAAAAATATATATCATAAATCTGTGTAGTGAACATAAAACTGTATGTAAAATATGGTATGAAGGCTTATGACACATAATGATGATGTACATTAATCATAAATATCAAGTAAGTAGTGATTTGATGGAAATACACTCGTTCAGACCTGGAGGATTGGTGGCATCAAGATATAATTGCCACCAAGTTTCTTTAAAGGCTATAAGGCTTTTGATGTTACCTCCTCTAGGGTCATTCGAAATTACCTCCAAAATACTGAATTTGAAAGTGTGTAGTGTTCCCATTGTCTGTATATGTCTGTATAAAGCATTGTTAGTATCTTTAGTCTTAATGCTATACATATGATCATAAATGCGTTTCTTCAAATGACGCTCAGTTCTACCTATATAAAATGCGGAACAAACATCACACTTGGCCAAGTATATAACCTGTTTGGTATTGCAATTACCTGGTTGACTGACAATAATACTATTATGTCCATTATTTAGATGTATCTTGTTTGCACTGGACATGTATTTACAGTAATTGCAAAAACCACATTTACTGCAAGTAGTCTTCCTGAAGTGGGTGTAACCCAAACATTTGATATTATGTTGTTGTTCTAATAACTTCTTTAAATTACATCCCATTCTATAAACAAATTTGGGTTTTGTCCCTAATATGTTAACCAAGGTCTGATCATTGCTTATCAGGTACCAGAATTTACATATAATTCTTTTAATGTTATCACCTCCTAAACAATAAGGTATTATGCATGCACGTTGAAAACTAGGGTTAACTCCAAATTCTTTAAGGATGGGTTTGTTTTGAACATCACCTGATCCCAGTAAGGGTTTGTATTTAATACCTCTTTGACTAATAACATAAGATACCACTTCTTTCATCATGTCTGGGGGGTAACCCCTTTGACTAAAAAATTCCTGAATTAAGGTTAATTCCTTATTCAATTCTTCCTCATCAGAAACCATTCTTACAGCTCAAATAACTTGGCCTTTGAATACATTGTATTTAACTTTAGGGGATGGTAACTTGAAAAGTCCAAATAATTATTGGAAAAGAAAGAACTGGGTATGAGCAAACTAGGAACACACGACTGACGACCGCTGGTAAAGGTAGATGAAATGCAGGCAAATTCTAGTAATAATACTTCAGTGTCCTGCCAAATAATGTAAATATCGTCCAAAAACCTGGAGTAGTATCGGGCGTGTTGAAAATATTTGGATGGAAACAACACATTATCTTCCCAGTTTAACATGACTAAATTAGCATAAATGGGGGTACAGGCTGCCCCCATTGCTACTCCTTTAGTCTGTCTGAAAATCTCACCTTCAAAATAGATAAAGTTGTTATCTAATACTATAGCCATTAATTCAGCGATCAAACATATGGAATCCCACTCTAAGTCAGTGTGTTTGGTCAAGCTGTTCGTAAAAGCTTGTAAACCTTCATCCTTAGGTATGCACGAAAAGAGGTCAATCACATCAATTGTGACTATGATGTGTGGTTTACTGATATCCAACTCCTTCACTGGGTACTGAGATAAGAAGCACCAGGAGTCCTTGACCATGTGTGGAATGAAAGTGTAAACATTTTTGAGTATCGTGTCAATGAATTTTCCTATGTTGAAGGTTTTGGAATAACTACCTGAGACAATAGGTCTCAGGGGTGGGTCTTTAGTATCCTTGTGGATCTTTGGAATGCCCACCATGGTGGCTAATTTGGGATTACTGACTTTGATAAACTTGTATATAGCTTCAGTTATTCTCGCCTCAACCAAATATTCTTCTATATACGAATCAATTCTTTGGTATGCAATGTGTAATTCATTCTTGGAAACAGTTACATAATTGCCAGTAGAATGTAAGATGTTGTATATCTTCTGTATGTAGTTAAAGTTATCATATATGGCAATACCTCCCCCTTTGTCAGGTTTCATAATTCGAATCGAACTGTCCCCCTTTAAAGTTTGTAATATCTTACTCTCTTCCTTCGTCAAATTTTGGTATGCCTTCATAAATTTAAATTGATTATATTCATTGTAGATTTCTCTGGTCACTACCTTGTCAAATGTGTCAATAATGGGGTGGTTAGGTGGAGTGAATTTACTCTTAATGACAAGAGATTGACTCATATTATCACCCCCTTCATTCCCTCTAAATGGAATACTATCTTTATAAAAAACTTCTAAATTAATTTTCCTTATGAATTTCTTAAAATCAATTAAAACATCAGTGAGTTTAAAACCCGGATTGGGAATAAATTTCATACCTTTCTCAAATAACATGAAATGTGCCTTATCAATACACAATTTAGAATAATTGAAAATATTAAAATTGCGAAAAGTGTGTATATTATCAACGATTGATATATCATTGTTGTCTGAGGTAATTCGTCCGTCTATACCATCAAAATGTATATCTTCTCTAGTAAGACAGTCGTTGGTGTCTTCAAGGGGCGCTCCCTCCTCTATGTGTTCCCCCTTGTGTGTGGCTTTTGGTACGTTCTGTAATATGGTGGATTCTTGGTTCTTGGGTATTTTTGAAAACCCTGTGTGTTGAATTCACCATAGTCATACACATCATGATATTCCCCTCCTTCATTATTACTATCTTGACCTCTAAATGTCCTATTATTGTATCGGTCGTTGGTGGGAATATTACGTTTCTTAGGCCACACATAGGCCACTTGTTGTTGATATTGAATTTTATCCCTCGTCATTTTATCATTCTTACGTGTACATAAAGTTGAAGCCCATTTCTCTGCTTCTGTATATTGTTTGTTGTATAATTTTTCCCAATCATTGAATAATAAGTCATTTACAATCGTTGTATTTAAGTCATCTACTTCTTGAATTAACTTGCTTAATCTTTCATCATAGAATTTCATAAGTAACTTAATGTATTTAAAACCACATTCATCAAATAACATATTGAATTCATTTTTACCCATATCTGTTAAATCAATACCCAGGGGAAGTTTAAAAAATCTTAAGCCCTTCGGGACAATTTTGGAATCCAAACACTTTTGTAAATACATGTTGTCCACTTTAAGACCATTAATGGTTTTTAATTTCTTACCCAATAAAAATATCTTTGACTTTAAACTACCAATTTCTATCTTATTATTCTCCTGTGTATGTAACACTTTATCAAAATCATTTTCATTATTAACTTCAAAATCAAAAGTAAGAAATTGGTTAAAACGGTTTGATTTGTCATTTTGTCCATCTTTACGTGAAATAGGTAGTGTAGTCATAGCAGAACCAATAGTCTTATGTGTATACGGAAGTTCGACAACTGCAGAGTAAGTTTTATTTGGAGGCCGTCTTTTCGGTTTAGTCCCTATTCGTTTGGCCTCCAAATCATGACAATAGGGAGAAAAATCGAAAGTGAAGTCAGAAATGTTAATGTTACTACTGGACAGGGGGACCGAAATGTCCAGCCCTTTATTCCGACTAGTGTGTCGTGATCTTTGACCATTAGGGATGTCTGAACCATCAGACTGATCTGCATCATTGTCAGAATTAGAACCACTCGCTTCACATGGAATATGCAAAGTATTGGAAACTTTCTGTCTCTTTTTAGTGCCGTTCAAAGAATTGTTTTTGGACACCAATGCTTTAACATTAGTAGGTTGTGCACTAGTATTATCATCCGTTTGATGATATGCTTCTGTGTCCTGTATCATAGAGCCATGTGTCTGACATTTAGTTCCACTAACAAGCAGTTTATGCACGAGTGAAGTCAACTGTTTGACTTCGTCTTTTAAGGCACATAATTCAACTCTAAGATTAACAGGGTTGTCAGTATTGTCCAAGGCACTGTTGATCTCCGTACCTGATGTGAGTAACTCATACTCGGGTTCCTTCCCGACTCCCACGCCGGTGGTATCCAAAGTAGAATGCGACATCGTAAAAAAGGTTTGAAGATGATACAACAAAACAAGCTTCGGTCCCACCAATAAGCGTGTAACGGCTCAATAAATCCACGAGAAGCAGAATAAAACTCACAATTTAATGTGTGGTATCACGTAAACACACCAAAAACGACCACGAACAGGACTGCAGAATCCGTGCAAGTGCCTAGCACCACACAGAAGCCTGCTACATCAAACTAATACAGTGCACAACATAAAAGATAAAATTAAAATAGGAAACGCTAAATGCAAACCAAGTTAAGCGCTTTCAACCAAATAACTGGTCTTCATCAGAACTGAAGATAAAAACATTTAAAAACTCAATATATAGATTTTTTGGCGCCAAAAACAACTGATTGTGATTTAAAGATACACTACAGTTCACAATAAAACTGTATATGGAGCATAACAAACCAAGTGAACACGTAAAGAGTACAGACATTCATCCTTAGAGAATGCTGACATTCATCCTTAAAAAACTGGCATACATATCATTACATGATGCTCAAATTGCATATCTGAATGTGAACAAACTAACTTCTGACTATACGTGTGTAGTATTCGGGCTGGTAATGTGGTTGTTGTACTGTAGGGGCGCTGTGGGGAATTCAGCATGTACTGTTGGTTCTGTATTCTCTGGTAACTTGTTGTTTCCGGTGTATGATGACTTGCAGAAGTTGTGTGAAGAAGCATGGGTGCGCACCTGGAGGCTCTTAATAAAGAAAGGCCTTACAACTCCATAAACCGTGTGGTCTCCTTATTTCCCAGGATATAACATATTGGCGACGAGAGGATGGGATGCCTCCGAGTCCGCTGCGAGTAAACTGGTGGGCTGCAGTTCATGTCGGATGATGAAGAGACGGGGCCTACTGGAGTGATGTCTGGTTCCATGTTGGGGTCACTGGTTGCATACGACTGTCAGACACAGACCTGGGAGGAGTATTGTGAAGTGTTGGAACATTTTTGAGGCAAACCAGATAATGGAAGCGGGTCGAAGCGAGCCATATTGCTAAGCTCGGTGGGCAGTAAGACGTACAGTCTGATGAGGAACTTATTGAGTCCTGATAAACCGGGGACAAATCGTTCACAGAGTTGACGAAGTTTACTTCAGTCACATTATAACCCGAAGCCGAGTGCAATAGTCCAGAGGTTCAAGTTAAATTCAAGGACTAGAATGGCTAATGAAACGGTAATGGAGTATGTCGCAGTGTTGAGGGAACTGGCACAACATTGTGATTATGGGGACAGACTGACCGAAATGCTACGAGATAGGCTCGTATGTGGCATTGCAGACGACCGCATACAACGCAGATTGTTAGCGGAGCCTGACTTGTCATTTGAAAAGGCCTTGAAGTTGGCACAGGCCATAGAGACAGCGACTAAAGACATTCGTGATTTACAACAGAAAGCCACGGAAGGGGTTGGAAGCAGGAGTGCGACCCCACTGCCAGTGCATAAAGTGGTTATAGAGCATAATTCACAAGGGAAGTCTGGTCAGTATGCTTGTTACAGGTGTGGAGGTGAACATCTGTCACGGAACTGTCGTTTTTTAACTGTAAAATGTCATGCTTGCGGGAAAAAGGGCCATGTAAAGAAAATGTGCCGCTCAACACCCTCTCGGGACCAGCCGAAAAAGGGGGAGGAAAAAAGCAGTATGATGGAAAGGAAGGGAAACCGAAAAATGAAACGGCAGTATGCACACCACATGCGTGAAGTTATAGATCAACAAACCAGGGAAGCCGAAGAAGTGTTCACAATGTTTAACGTGAAAGAGGCCAAGTGGGAAAGAGTTGATCCCATTAAAACCCAGTTGGACTTAAATGGTAAAATGGTGCAGTTTGAAGTGGATACGGGGTGTAGTGTGACAGTTCTGTCAAAGGCTGAGTATGGGAAGTTATGGCCCAGAGAAGCTCTAAAGCTGCAGGACTGTTCAGTGACTTTGAAAACCTACACGGGTGAAATAGTTCCCACGTTGGGAATGGTAAAAATGAAGGTAAAACATAAAGACCAAGTCAAAGAGTTGCCAGTCATGGTGGTAGCAGGTAAGGGACCAAACCTGCTAGGCCGGGTGTGGTTAAAGGAGCTAAACATGGACTGCCTACAGCTCCATAAGGTAGAACAGCCGGGCCTGACCTTGCAAGAGGTGCTCGAGAACAATGAAGAAGTATTTAAAGAGGAACTGGGGACCTGGAGGGGTCCACCAGCAAAAATACACGTGAAAGAAAACGTAACGCCAAGATTTTACAAACCCCGTCCTGTACCATATGCGATGAAGAAGAAAGTTGAGTTTGAGTTAGAGAGACTCACTAAGCAAGGTATAATTGAACCAGTAAAGTTTGCGGAATGGGCCGCACCAATTGTTCCAGTATTAAAGCCAGATGGTACTGTACGCATCTGTGGTGACTACAAGTTAACAGTGAACCAAGTCTCGAAGCTGGAGCAGTATCCTTTGCCAAAGGTAGAGGATGTGTTTCAAAAGCTGTCGGGAGGTGAAAGGTTTAGTAAACTGGACCTCAGTCAGGCATATCAACAAGTAGTGCTGGAAGAAGGGTCAAAGGCGTATGTTACCCTGAACACACACAAAGGTTTGTTCCAAGTCAGTTGTTTACCTTTTGGGGTTTCCTCGAGTCCAACTATTTTCCAGAGAATAATGGAGGGACTGGTGGCAGGAATTCCGAAGGTGGCTGTGTATTTAGACGATATCCTGTTGACGGGTAGGAACATTCGAGAGCATCTGGAGACGCTGAATGAGGTGCTGAGTCGACTGCGAGAGGCAGGTCTACGGGTGAAGTGGAGTAAATGTGCTTTCATGGCAACGGAAGCAGAATTCCTGGGCTACAAGGTGGATGCATCAGGCCTACACCCCCTGCCAAATAAGGTGGAAGCCATTCAACGGGCGCCAGCACCCACAAATGTTACAGAGCTAAAAGCCTATTTAGGCTTACTCAACTATTATAACAGGTTCCTGCCAAATCTGTCAACACTGTTAGCTCCTTTACATAAGTTGTTAAGGAAGGAGGCTCAGTGGTCGTGGCAAGAGGAACAGGACAGAGCGTTTGAACAGTCAAAGGAACTAATGCAATCTTCAGAGGTTTTGGTGCACTACGATAGTCACAAGGACTTAATTTTGTCATGTGATGCCTCAACCTGTGGATTAGGGGCTGTGTTGGCACACCGCATGCCAGATGGACAAGAGAGACCCATTGGGTTCATGTCACGAACTTTGACACCAGCGGAGTCAAACTATTCCCAGTTAGATAAAGAGGGTTTGGCTGTCATGTTTGGAATCAAGCGATTTCACAAGTACCTCTATGGGAGGAAGTTTACTATTTGCACTGATCATAAGCCTTTGTTGTCATTATTCAACGAGATGAAAGCAGTACCGCAGATGGTTTCTCCCCGCATTCAGAGATGGGCTGTAACGTTGAGAGCTTATGAATACGAGATTGTTTATAAGCCCGGGAAACACCATAGTAATGCAGATGCACTAAGTCGGTTGCCGATGCCAGGGCATCTCCAGGAAGAGGAAGCGGAGGACCGAGTTTTGATGATGGAAGACATCACGTTGGTGTCTGCCAGAGAACTGAGAGTTTGGACACACAAAGACCCGGTGCTTGCTAGAGTGTTGCAGTGGGTCCAGCAAGGCTGGCCAGTCCAACAAACGGATCCAGTTTTTCGGCCTTATGAGGTGAGGAAAACAGAGCTGAGTGTACAAGATGGATGTGTATTGTGGGGGGCACGAGTGATAATTCCGTCCCCAGGAAGACGGGCACTGTTACAGCAGTTGCACCAAGGTCATGTGGGCATTACCCGAATGAAGGCCTTAGCCCGAAGTTATTTTTGGTGGCCCAAGTTGGACCACGAGATTGAAGTCGTTGTGAATGAGTGTAAAACATGTCAACAACATCGCAACTTGCCGGTGGCGGCGCCACTACATCCATGGGAGTGGCCGAGTAGGCCTTGGCAGAGACTTCATATAGATTATGCAGGACCTTTCATGGGGGCCATGTTTTTGATAATCATGGATGCTCATTCAAAATGGATGGATGCCTATCAAGTCAAGACACCCACTTCCCTCGTTACCATTGAATGCTTGAGGAGGAGTTTCAGTAGCCAAGGACTACCAGAGACTATTGTATCCGATAATGCTTCATGTTTCACGAGTGAAGAGTTCAAGGGGTTTCTGAAAAAGAATGGTATCGTACACATCACCTCAGCACCCTACCATGCAGCTACAAATGGTTGTGCTGAAAGGGCGGTTCAGACTTTTAAAGCCATGATGAAAAAGTCTGGAGAAGGGAGTATGGCAGCAAAACTGTCAAGGGTGTTATTCAATTATCGTATTACACCACAATCTACCACGGGTTTGTCACCTGCCGAGATGTTGCAAGGACGGAGATTGAGATCCACGTTGGATCTAGTGTATCCAAATGTCCGAGCTAAGGTGGAGGGGACCCAGTGGAGGCAAAAAGAATGTCATGATCGACGACGGAGAGAGCGAAGTTTTCTGGAGGGAGATGCAGTGATGACGCGAAATTTCAGTTATGGACCTAAGTGGATTCCAGGGTTCATTGTCAAGAGTACAGGTCCATTATCGTACCAGGTGAGGTTGAATGGAGATTTCTTGGTGAGGAGACATGTAGACCAAATTCTGTGGAGCGAACAAAGGAAAGACGCCATGGAACTGCTGGCCTGGGAACTACCGATAAGTTCGGAACCAGGGCTCGCAGTGGCAGGAGGATCGCAAATTGAGGGAGACCGCCGGAACGTGGAAGGAGAGGTTTCTGAGGATCCAACCGTTCCAGGGAAGGACACACCGATACCTGAAGTGGTAACTGTGACACCGGAGTCACCTAAGGTGGTACCACTGCGCCGTTCTAAGCGTGTGCTGGTTAAACCTAGTTACTTGAAGGACTATCAATGTTAACAAAAGTGCATGTATAGATTACCAGCCTACAAATAGTAGATTGTATGGTAACCAGTTAATAACTAGCCTGTTATTTACAAGTAAGTGATTAAATGCATTATGGAACTTGTTCCCTAGTTTTGCTTATGTAGGAAATTGTGTCTTAGCTTAAAAGGGGAGGAATGTAGTATTCGGGCTGGTAATGTGGTTGTTGTACTGTAGGGGCGCTGTGGGGAATTCAGCATGTACTGTTGGTTCTGTATTCTCTGGTAACTTGTTGTTTCCGGTGTATGATGACTTGCAGAAGTTGTGTGAAGAAGCATGGGTGCGCACCTGGAGGCTCTTAATAAAGAAAGGCTTTACAACTCCATAAACCGTGTGGTCTCCTTATTTCCCAGGATATAACAACGTGTATGTTGCAATAGAAAATAAATATATAGTAATATGTAAATAATATAAAATATGGGAACTGCTATGATCAGATTTTCTAACTCTCATATGAATTGGGTATTTATAATTATACTGATATGGTAAAAGAAAATGAATAAATGTATAGAAATTACCTGTACGTTTGTGCAGGGGGGGCTGCCCCCCTACCCCTGCTACTTAAAGATACCAACTTTGAGATCGCACTACAGTGAGAAAAACATCAAATCCTGGGTTCCACGCTATACACTGATCCCAGTAGTCAGTTTTCGGAGTTTCAAAACTTCGGAGATATGCTCTCGGCCATATGGTCTTCGCAGGATTGAATCTTTGGTGATCTTATAGGGAACCATATATATATATATATATATATATATATATATATATATATATATATATATATAGAGAGAGAGAGAGATAAACAAAATGTGTGTGTATGTATGCGTATATATATATATATATATATATATATATATATATATATATATATAGGTACATATTACTTCACCTAAACTCATTTCACCAAGACCGTATCACCTAAAGTTCATTTCACCTAAAACTCATTTCACTGACAAGTAGTATAATAAGGCAAATCAAAGGTATATGTCCTTTTCCCCACTATAGTGCAATCCTGATGTTAGTATATATAGTAAGGTGGGGTTTGGGGGGTGCAGCCCCCCACATTGGGGAGTGTGGGGGGCCGTAGGCCCCCACCTAGTTGGCTTTTACTAAATAATGTAAAAGAAAACCAGACAACATAAAACCAACATAAGTGGGGTGCTACACCCCCACACCCCCCTAACTATATTTACTAACACCAGGATCGCACTTCAGTGGGGAAAAGGACATATACCTTTGATTTGCCTTATTGTACTACTTGTCGGTGAAATGAGTTTTAGGTGAAATGAACTTTAGGTGATTTGCTTTAGGTGAATTGAGTTTTAGGTGAAGTGATATGTACATATACATATATATATATATATATATATATATATATATATATATATATATATATGTGTGTGTGTGTGTGTGTGTGTGTAGATGTATTTCAAAATGTCAAAGTACAAAAACATTGAATGAAAAAGTAGCAGTCCAAAGGATTAAAGCACAGAACATCAACTCCTACATAAGACTCATGTTTTTTGCTGGGAGGCAAGCCCCACTGTGACTTCCTGCCTCTGGCCCTCTGATAATTATATATACAGAGATCACTCATTTGCATGTTTTCCTATAGGTGCATAGCATATGTGATCTGTAAATTGTAGTCAATAATGCTGTAAGATATAGAAAAGAAAATTAATTAAATTCTGCCTTACTGATATGACACTGTATTTTCTCCTTCACTAGGTTTTCTTTTAGTTGAAGAGAAAATATGCATTATTTTAACACTGCAGGCAGCACATCATGAAACAGCTTATTGTGCAGTGTTACAAAAATGCTGACATTCCTGCTGAGTTAGATGTGCTGTAGTATGTTGAGAATTGTTTGCTGTATGCACACCTTTTGCACATTCTACTTTGTCGTGCTTTTAATTTAATGTAACACTGGGCATATCTCAAAGAAATGCAGCAGGAGATTCACAGTTCTACAGTAAAAGTTCACAAGTAGTTAAATTTGTGATACTTTTATTGTAAATATGTTTTAAGTAAACAACTGTTGGCCAAGGTTTAGGAATTTTTGCTTGATTTTTGGATAAGGAATTGTGCAGCTAAAAGATAATTTATAAAAAAAAGTTATGTATGTAGGTCTGAAGGCATCTTATCAGCATATGTTTGAAATTCAGCATCTGAAAAGTATAGATTGCAGAAGCTTTGAAAATTTGAATGTTATTAATAAATCTAAACATAGAAATTATAGTGCTCACTTCTTAATAAAGGAACATCAGAAAAAGATTACTTGTCAATAGAGATGTTAAGGTATGTTTGAGGTGTTTATTAGTTTGCCTCTTATTCTTTCTTGTCATAGTGTCCTCAGTTTACCTAACAAGTCACTGTACAAATTATGAGACACCTCATTGATTCCTGTCATTTTGGATGAATTGACCCTGTTTTAAGCATATGATAAGTCTGACATAATCTCTCTTTATTATACTTATTGCCAGCAATAATAATTGTATACAACAGTTAGGCTCCTGCAAGAGGGCAAATAATGGGCCATCTTAATTGGATCATTCTGCGTGTCAGTACTGAGAAAGCCTGCCAGCACTTTTGATTGTTGCCTGCAAAGCTGCTTTTGTTATTTTTCAGTCTGAACCACCCAATTAAGGTACGCTCTTGAGAACTAACCTTGATTGTAGTCTTTTAGGGAATGGTTTTGTTATCTGCCTTCTTTAGGAAGTCATTATTACAAAGGCTAATATGGTCATTCAGTTTTCTGTACCCTTCTAAAAATATAACTATTGTTTTATTACTTCCTCCAGCCCCCAATTAGATGAGCAGAAGAAAGAGACATTTTTTCTAGTAGAAGCAGTATGTTTTATAAAATATAAACAATGGTAGTAATTCACTGAAAAACATCAGAGGCCCTGTGAACTTGAGTATTGTGTAACAAGGAACAGCTACTAGTGCAGTAATCAGTGAGTAATGACATTCTTTGAAGTGGCCTCACTCAGTGTGTAGCAAATGAAGAACATCTGGCCACACAAGTGCTGGCTGGATGTCCAGCTGTAAATTTAATAAGTAGTTTCCAGTACAAGACCACTACTACCCCAATACAATTACCATTCAGTTCATATCCCCCTTGCAGCTAACCTTCATGAAAGTACCATACCACCAGAGGCACTACTCACAAGCCACAACAATTCTCATTAAAAACTCCACAACACTGGACATACATTTTTCTCTTAGGCACCTGCTGTTTGGCACGTTGTCCTCATTGACCTAAATGAAATCAGCACTTATTTCAAATTTAGAATGCAACTCAAAAAAATCACTTCATCCAAGCCAAATGCTTCTGCTTCAACACAGGACACATCACCTAACACATGTCTATCTCCTTTCCAAGTCTGTTCTCCTTTCTCTGAATTACTGAACGTTGAACCATTTCAGAAACTAACCAATGTATTGTACATTATACTCTGCTTGTTTACTAGCATGCAAATATGAGATGCTGATGGAGTGGTCAGTTTCCATTCTGTCCTTTTTGCCACATCTTGATTATGCCAGTTGCTTTTTGTAATAGCAGTTAGGTTTTGTGTGTGTTCATTATTTGTAAATCAGCTTCTTAAAATCAGCCACTCTTAATTGTGCCATTGTCATGTAGTTCAGAAAGTTTATTTTAATGCTTTAAATGAATCAGGAAACAAATTACTAATGCAGATCATCACACAACTTATTTTCTGCTGAGACCAAGCCAGTAGATGTTAGAATTTAAGGTGATCAGGGAAATCGACCTAATTGATTTAAGAATATTCAGAAGACACTTTTAGTACACTTGCAGATGGAAAATCAGGCAGTTACTGAAAGCAGTTGTCTTTTTCCTCATCCTACCCTTTAGATTTTAAGATGAAAGGTTTTATTTTCTTCCCTTTCAAATTCAAGGATATAAATGCTAAGAAACACCAGTCCTAGTCCTACATCACAGTGTCAAGCAGAACTTTTAAGTTAGGCTGCAACCATGCATTGTCAAAGACTTCAGGGAAACTTCAATCCCCCAAGCTGTAAAGATGTCAGGTTCTCCTAGGTAGTGGCCTGCATTTCAGCTGATGTTTTATTGCTGTTAATGTGCCGACACTTTTGTAAGCAGTAATTCTTGTGGTTTTCGGGTTGACCTTTCTTAAACTGAGTATAGTCATGTTGATAAGTTTTGTCGGTAGGACAAGAAACATTTAAATTACTGGTCACAATTTCAGTTGTAGCCAGGGCTTATCCTTACAGAGTAGAAGTTATCAGTGCACTCCTTTATGCATAAGTGTGCACTTAATGAACCTCTCCTGGGTCAGCATTTCCATTTCTGATCTCATTCTTCAGTGACAGTCTTTCTAGGCATAACTTTGTTCTTAACTAAAATATCTGAAGTTGTCATAGTCTCTTCAGAATCATTCTCTATCAGGGGGATCTAAGTATGGCGGGGTAATTTTCCATTTTGGAAAATGTATATAGCTGTATGTGTTTATGAGTTCATAAGCATTGGGGGTGTTAAAATGACTTAATCCACTAATCATAATCCACTTACCCAAGTTGAGAAGGCAAACTAATAGAGCCGCCCCTAACAGCATGGTTACAGATGCACTTTTTATTGCTGTATTTTGGAAAATGTATATAGCTGTATGTGTTTATGAGTTCATAAGCACTGGGGGTGTTAAAATGACTTAATCTGCTAATCATAATCCACTTACCCAAGTTGAGAAGGCAAACCAATAGAGCCGCCCCTAACACCATGGTTACAGATGCACTCTTTATTGCTGTAGATGACTTGGAAAGAGTTTCTGAGGCTGTTAAACCTTATTCCACTTAAAGATCAAGTGCAATGTGGTGAAATTAAATACGGCATCTGTATTCTGTTCCATCTAGGTTTAAAGCCAGTCCTTTAACCCTTCCTGATGCATGCCTGTCATAGGTGTTACTCAGTGATGTCTAGTCAGTAGTAGAAGCTGTCCTATCTTGGTTTCTGCAGATTGTGCAGCATTAGAATATGTATAGTTCATTGTTTAAAAGCTGTTGTTATGTACATACCTATTTTCCTAACAAACTACATGTACTGTTAAATGGGGAAATATTTTATTTCTTCTTTTACTTTTCTACTACAGAAAGTGTCCATGGTAAAAAAAAAAAAAAAAAAAAAAACACCTACACACATGGTTACAATTTGGCCATTCAGATTACATTACTATTTAAGGAATATTTCTCTTATTAGTTAAATATTAGTGTTGCCTGGGATCCCAGTCTTTAATTTTGTGTTTTTAGTTTTTATTTATAGCAGATGTTTGGACATAATTATAAGCTGCACTAACTGAAATCCGAACACTTGCACTTCAACATCACATTATCACAGTGCTAGGCTTGGTGATGTAGGTCAAAGTAGGAGTGTAAAGACTGTAGAAAAATATGTTTTTATGGAAGAAATAACTATCTTGCAAATTTGTTAGTGTTTTGTTCAGCTTCTCCTAGCAGATCAGTGATATGGCAAAACTGATGGAACAGTTTTGTTGGGCGAGACTCTTATTTGCACATGATCTTTTTTGTTAGGTGAGACTATTATTTGCACGTGATCTTCAGTGCATAGTGGTCTCTGCTATTTACGTAGTAGTTTTGACAATGGTGGCATACAGTTTGAAATCAGAGAGGACGCAACATTCTAAGTTCTTTATTGGAGTCTAGACTTATGCTGTTTCAGTATTTTTTTAATTTGGCACATTTTATTGATTTTAGTATGCTAGAAATGACTTTTTCAGCAAATACACAAGACTTTAGTTTCTATTTGTATGGCTTCTTAAATAGGCTCCATGCTTCTGGGTTCCATACTATACTGTTAGTGAGTGCCAGACACTGTTAGTGTGCATGTAATTCAACATATGAACAATGACAGCAAGAACTGCCAGACTTCTGCAGTTTGCCCCCCCCCCCCAATCTGATTTTGCCCCCAAGTCCTCACAAATGGACAGTGGTGTGTTCATTCCTTTACCTGGGAATTTTATCTTTAGTAAGGGTGAGAACTGTGAAATGGGAGCTATTTTTCAGGCTACCATGGGGACACTCTCTGCTGTCCCCAGCATCCTTGCAATAAGAGCATTTGTAATGACCTAACTTGGCCCCTGGACAATGGGGAGTATGTGATTTGCATCACCACAGAGACCCACAATGTGTTCCCCATAGGAATGCACATTTGTAAACAGCCAGGTTGAAGATTACTGCCTCCAGGCGACATGTTTTCATTGCTACTCATTGTCCAATGGACTGTGGCAATGCATGGCGGTCTGTGCCCTGCCATGCTTATGCTCTTTTGCTAGTTCCATTAGGTGCCTGAACTGCTAATTAAGTTTGGAATGCCTGGTCTGTAGTTAGGATGTTATCCTTCTATGCCATCAGGGTGGTTTGCAGACTGCTGATGTTCTTCATGTTTCACTGTTGCAGTCATCACATTTGGGTTAGCCAGGGTAGCCCTCGGCTGGCCCGAATACCAGAGGCTTAGTATTTCTGCGTCGGTTGCTGTCGCTTCAGGACTGACGTCAGGCCATCAGTAGTATAAAGTAAGGCAGCCAACGCCATTACATCAGTCTTTCTTGCCACGGAGCCCGAAGCAGAAGTAGTTAGCACAAGTGCTGGTCGGCCGCTACCTGAGTTTCGTCTTCCGAATTGAAGCTGAAGTCTTCTAAACCTAAGTACCCCGTTAGGGATCCTTTTTTCTTGCACTAACCGATGTCAGAAAAAGTTAATAATTGTCTCACCTGTGGAAAGCAAATACCACATGAGACTTTCATTCTTACTGTGTCACTTGCTTAGGCCCAGACCACGACGTCCCTCGCTGTCGCTTTTGTGCTTTTTTCAACACCAGAACTATACATAGTCGGGCCCTTATTGTAGCTAGATATTTTCGCTTACAGTCCTTAAATTCCGATATGGCTTCAGTAAGCCATCTGACAGCAGATCTTGTGAAAAAACGTAAGGATAAAGAAAGAGACAGACCGCACAGGTCCAAACCTATCGATGACGGTTCCATTAAGCTAGTCATCAGTTCTCTGGTCCTCAGTGAGGTGCTTTCACAGCCCCTGATGCCCACTTCTGTGGATTCGCAAGCTGCTACCGAGACTCTTTCAGAGTCTGGTAAGCCGCAAAACTCTTCTTCGATTAAGGATCTTGTGGTTCTCTCTCCCTTGGATGGGTCTGGAGCAGCTGAGCACACACCGACTTCTGAGGAAGTACTTTGCACTACCGATTCTCAGCACAAACCGATGACTTCTTTCACATTTTATTTATTTATTTATTTTTTTATTTATTTAACATTTGTTGACCGGGAAAGTCCGACTAGGTTCCACAGATCCTGTTTTCAGCGGAGGCCCGGGGAGAAACGCTCCAAAAGCATGTCTTTACACATCTACCTTTCTTTTGAAAACTACAGAGTTTCTAAGGCCCAGTGTATAAACCACACCCAAGAAACCAACGACCCAATCTCAGGCACCTGCTTCCTTGCCTCAATCTCAAATGTTAAAATGGCAGAAGACCTTATCATGCTGATCGGGGAAGCCAAGCTACCCCTTCCAAAAGAAAATGAGATCTGTCCCCAGTAGTTTTGTCTGAACAGGAGTCTGATGACTCTGATGTATCTAAATATGAAAACTTGCAACCCCTCTCTGCTTATGAGGATTCTGATGCAGAGGATTTCATTCCTTCAGCCTCTCCACCTGAGGACTTTTCCTTTGGGGAAACCCTTCATTCCTTAAGGGACCTTTTCCAATGGGAATGTCAAGACTACTCTCAGTCTAAAAAGAGACTCAGGGAATTCTTAGATCTTCCAGAGCACAGACGCTGGCCATTCCCCCAGTCCTGGATGTTGTGGACGATGTTTTCCTGGAATCCAGTTTGACTCCTGACACCCTCACTCCTGTACCCAGAAAACCTGACAGGTATTACAGAGTCCCTGACTCACACAAATTTCTTTTCAAAAATCCTACTGCTGACCCTGAGGTAATTTCTCAAGGGCCTAAAGGAATTAAAGCAACCTCTGCTAAGAATCCCACCCCCTCAGATAGTGATTTCCGAGCACTAGACTGATGGGGTAAAAAAGTATACACCTCTGCTACTCTTGCTATCAGAGCAGTAAATTGCCAGTTCCATATGCTAACATTTCAGCAACATACCATGGAACTCCTCAAACAAAAAGTGTCTTCCTTTCCTGCTTGTGCAGAATCTAAAGAGTTACAAGAGTTAATGCATTCTGCAAGTCAAGTGACTAAGCACACCTTACACTGTGGTTTTGATGCCCTAGTAGCTTCTTGCAGGGCAGCAGTCACCGGTTCTGTCCTTAGAAGAGCCCTTGCCAGACCATGTTAAATCTAAATTATCGGATGCACCCTTGCACAAAGACAACTTATTTGGCACTAAGGCAGAGGAGGTCTTAAAAAAGATGGAAGAGAAAGCTAAAGCTATGCAGACAGTTAAGTATTTCCTATAGGTCCAGCCACCCAGGATCTGCAGGCATTGCCCCTCCAAGCACTGGTCCTTTCCTGTTCCCACCAGGTCAGTTCAGCCCAGACCCCCCCCCCCCCCCAGACAGCAGCCACAGGGAATGCAGAGATCAAAACAGTAGAATTCCTCCACTTCAAAACCAGGGAGTTCTAAGTCACCACCTCATGGTAAGAACTCACAATGACTCTCCTCCACCACCCCTCCCTCTGCCCACCTTCACTTACCCCAGGAGGAAAACTCTCCTTTCATGCAGGCACCTGGGCCACCATTACCAACAACTGCTTTGTCCTCAACATAGTGTCCCAGGGATACAAATTTTCTTTCCACACTCTTCCAACCCCAGAAGGGCTACCAGATCTACCTCCAAACCAGAGGGCAGAGGCACAAAAGCAAATCCATTCCCTGCTCTCTATGAGGACAATAGAGCACATTCCTGCAGAACAGAAAGGCCTTAGTTTCTACTCCAGACTTTTTCTGGTACCCAGAAAAGAGAGCACCTGGCACCCCATCCTCAATCTATCCATTCTAAACACCTTCCTGGTGATACCAAAATTCAAAATGCTCACCCTGCAGCAGCTGCTACCCATGCTCTCCAAGGATGCTTGGCTAGCCACCCTAGACATAAAAGAGGCCTACCTCCACATTCCTATCAGGGAATCATGCAGGAAATATCCACATTTCAGGCCAGGATCTCTGCACTTCCCTTTGGATTATCTACTGCTTCCAGAGTTTTCACAAAATGTTAGGCTCCTGTCATTGCCTTTTACAGACAAAGGAATATCCAAATTTACCCATACTTAGACGACTGCCTAATTCAGGCAGACAGTCAGGAGAAGCTGCTCAAGCACCTGGCCTTTGTAAAGTCCCTACTGACCTCCCTAGGGCACACTATCTACAAAAATAAATCCAGACTAGTACCCACCCAAAGGATTATATTCCTGGGAGCAAGCCTGGACACAGCATCCCAGATGGCATTCCTTACACCAGAAAAGCAAACTTACCTGACAGCCTGCTTCTCTCAACTAGCCACCAGACCCCAGTTATCTGAAAGGAAATTCCTGCAAGCTCTGGAGTTCATGGCATCTTGCATTCTGCTCATTCCATATGTCACACTGCATTTGTGGAAACTTCAGTGGTGCCTAAAAAGCCTTTGATGTCAACACTCTCAAGACCTAGAAACTTATACGAATGATACCTTGCCTAAGGAAAGATTTTCTTTGGTGGGCAGCAGCATGCTGCCACAACAAGGGACTACCTTTCTCATCACCCCCTGCTGCCCAGGCCCTCACCACAGACACATCAGACTATGCCTGGGGTGCACACCTGGACGGCAGGTGCATACAGGGCCAATGGAGCCCACAGTAAATACATCTGCACATCAACCAAAAAGAGATGTTAGCTGTCCAGCACACATTGACAGCTTTCAGGCCCCTTCTCTCCCCAGGGGCTCTCCTGATCAAAACAGACAACACCACTGTGATGTGGTATATCAACAAGCAGGGAGGGACTCATTCCTACCCTCTATGCAGGCTGGCCATGACCCTTTGGCACACAGCCTCTGCCATGCAACTCCACCTATTAGCACAATTCCTACCGTTTTCTCAACTCTCTGGTAGACCACTTAAGCAGAAATCTTCTGGACCCATGCGAGTGGCAGCTAGACAAAAGAACCTTCACCCTAATAACTCAGAAATGGGGCACCCCGAAGGTTGACCTCTTTGCCTCCCCCACCAACCATCAGCTCAGCAAGTTCTGCACCAGGGAGTATCACTGCATGACTTGGAAAGTGGATGCCCTATCCTTCCCCTGGGTCAATCTATCGGTTTATGCATTTCCTCCACTACCTCTCATCACCAGGGTACTGCTCAAAATAAGGGAGGAAAACCAAGGACAATTCTTATTGCTCCAGACTGGCCTCGCCAGCACTGGTACCCACTGCTGCGTGGCCTATCCCCACTGCCACCATGGCATCTCACTCTGGCCCCAACTCTCTTGACCCAGAGGAAAGGAGAATTCATGCATCCCCAATTGCAGACCCTCAGTTTGGCAGCCTGGCTTATTCCCTGATCACCGATCAATCTGCCAACCTCAGTAAACAGGTTCTAAGTGTTATACATGAGGCCAGATGCCCTATCACTAGAAAGTCTTATGCTGACAAATGGAAAAGGTTCTGCACCTGGATTCAGGCTAAGGGAGCCAATACGGCAGAACCCTCCCTACCACTCATCCTGGATTACCTAGCTGACCTGCTACACAGTGGTCTCTCTTTTTCCTCTATTAAAATTCATGCCTCTGCTATCTCTGCTCATTTCCACACTGAGCAGCCCCTTCTCTCTCACCCTCTGATCAAACAATTCCTAAGAGGGGCTAGCAACTTGAGGCCACCCAGAAGAGCACCTACCCCACCTTGGGACCTTAACTTTGTGTCGGAAAAGCTCACTGTGCCCCCCTTCGAACTAGCATCTTCAGCAGAGTTAAAATTTCTCTTCTGGAAGACAGCCTTTCTTTTGGCCATCACCTCAGCCAGAAGAGTCTCCGAGCTACAAGTACTCATGGCTGTGGAGCCCTTCATCATCTCCCATGCTGACAGGGTTTCCCTCAGGACTAACCCATCCTTTATGCCCAAAGTGGTGTCCATTGTGGCTCTCAACCTATCCATTCCTTTGCCCACCTTTTTCCCTAACCCACAAAACAAGGGGAAAAGGATCCTGCACTCTCTAGATGTGCACAGACAGCTCAGATTCTATCTAGACAGGATTAAATCATTCAGATAGTCTGATCAATTACTGGTTAGCTTTGCTGCAGGGGCAGAGGACAAAGCCATCTCCAAACAAACAATTTCCAAATGGATAGCACACTGCATCCATTTCTGTTACAAGCAACATGAAAAACCTCCCCCTACGGGGATCAGGACTCACTCCACCAGAGCAGCCTCCACCTCTGCAGCTTTCCTCAGAGGGGTCCCCACCAGGGACATCCTGGAGGCTGCCACCTGGACATCTGTTCACACTTTCACCAAGCATTACCACCTGCCTGTCTTCTCCAAATCCAGGGCAGGCTTTGCCACTGCTGTCTTGCAGGGCATCTTGGACAGCCCCTAGTCTCCTTAACTGCCTCCACCCTTTTCCTCAGCTTTGGGAATCAACCCAAATGTGATGACTGCAACAGTGAAACACGAAGAAAATAGTACAGTTGTGTACACTTACCATAAATGTAGATGTTCGAGTGTATTCACTGTTGCAGTTCTGGTTTCTCTCCCTCCATCCCCCTCTTCTTTCTCTCTGTCTCCTTACAAGAAACATTTTGGTATTTACTTTCTACTGGTTCCCACTTGGGGGCTCCTGACAGTTAGGACAAGCAAAACTGATGTAATGGTGTCGGCTGGCTTACTTTATACTACTGACGATCTGACGTCAGTCCTGAAGTGACAGCAACTAATGCAGAAATACTAAGCCTGTGGTATTCAGGCCAGCCAAGGGCTACCCTGGTAGGGATAACCCAAATGTGATGACTGCAACAGTGAATACACTCGAACATCTACACTTATGGTAAGTGTACACAACTGTACTTTTTGCCTACTGTATTTAAAACTGCTTTTTTTGCTAGAATCATTTTAAATTACACATATTGCTGACACATAAGTGGCTCTTCAGTTTTGTATTTGTTACAGGGTGAATAAGGTACATTTGTCAGTAGTGCAGCAAATTAGGTAACAGTTAGAAATGAGGGAACGAGAGTCCACATAATTAGCATATAACAGTTTAACTATGTTAATTTCCTTGAATATCTTTCAGGGTGTGTTTCATTGCATTTGTTTAACTTCTAAGTATCTCTGGAAGGGGAGGCAGCAACCCCCCCCCCCCACACACACACACATAAAAAGCTGACAACTTCAAGTGATGTGGTTTAACTTGCACACTAAGTCATCACTAGGTAGAAGTGGAAAAACCTTGCCAATCCTTCTCTTAGGGATTGTGGTAGAGCGTGGCAGGCTCCTCCCTGCCCTCTTCTGCTGGATGAGCTCTCCGACCCTGCCCTGCCAGCTCTGTCATGCCCCCAAGTTGTTTTTTTTTTAAACAAGAAGTATCTTTATTGAATTATCACTTATGACATAGGCAATCACACATTTATATAAATGAAAACAAACCATATTGGCATATTTTCAGTTGCAAACATTATATATCCCATATAATGAAAACAAACCATATTGACATATTTTCAGTTGCAGACATTATATATTCCATATCATCTTTTATACAGTCATTGTCATTGAAACATTCCATAGCTCATTTAGTACCTGCTTTCCCTTAAACCTCATTCCTACTTGGAAACATTATTCTGCATGTATTATTCCCACAAATTCCATTTTTTCTATGTAATTTGCTTCTACCCTTTTCTAAAGATCCCACTTCCAGTTGTTTTATCTCTGTTACTATATTCACTACTTCTAGTACGGTTGGTTTAGACTTTGATTTCCATTTTCTAGTAACTGTTTTTTTGGCAGTCACCTGAATTAAACTCAGCAAAGCCTTACTGTGTCTAGGCAGTTCTGATTATATATCACATCTCAAAAAATAATTTCCTTAGTTACATCAATTTGCTCACCCAGTATTTCTAACAGTCTGCAGGAATTTTTTTAAATCTGCCAACTCATTACAGTCCCCAAAATATGTTCCCAATTACCTCTTTCTTCCCCAACATATCTCCAACATTTGCAATCTACCTGAGGACAAATTCTTTGGAGTCTGCTTGGGGTATAAAAATACCTATGCAAACACTTCCAAGCAAAAATTCTAACTCTTCTAGACTTTGTTGCCTATTTGGGAGCCATATATATATATACATATATATATATATATATATATATATATATATATATTCTGTCATTGTATCCAATCTCTCTTCCCAGCCATTTCTAACCTCCTCTGATTCTTTCCATTAGTTATCGTGCAGTATTTTATATACCCTACTAATTATGCATTTTTAAACAACAGCTTCTGTTTTACAGTCTACTAAAAACTCTACAATTGCTGGTCTTTTACTTAGGACTCCCCATAATCCTTTCTCTTTGCCTATACTCTGATATCAATCCTGGATGGGGAAGACATTCTGTAGCCTGCAGTCCAAATGTATTCTTGGCCTCTTCCCATTCTGTTACCTTTCCCTCTCTAATATTTGCTCCCAGTACTTTGGTTCCTATGTCAGTTTTCTCCAGTAAATTCCAGCCTCCCTCTTGCCTATTCTCTGTACCCCTATTTTCAATCATACATATTGGCAGAATCTCATTTCCCCATTCCCGTGTTAGCTTAGTTCTTCGAATTCTTTCTGTTGCTTTATGAATGTAATATCCTGTACGGTTATTGTTTTGTTATTCTCCTTAAGGATCTGTATTCAAATCTCACTCTTTCCTTATTTTTTGAGCCCCCCTCCCTTTCACTTTGAATTATAGGTTTCTCCTTGTGCTATGTATAGGAACCTTAAATCTGTAGCTGTGAAATACCCCTTCAAATCAGGTAATCCCAAGCCACCTTGTTCTATTGGAAGGTTAAAACTTATCCCACTTGAGTCTTGCTCTCTTCCCCTTCCAGATAAATTCCTTTAATATTTTATTAACTGCTATCCTCAACTTCTCCTCTGGTTGATAAAAATATTCCAGATCTGTGTATAAAACTAAAAGGCCTAAAAATATTTTCACTGCTTGTATCTTGCTATCCATATCCATAAAACAGTTTTTCAGTTTTTGTATTATCTTTTTAGTCTCTTGCCACAGATCCTTAGCTGCCATAACAGAATCATTTTTAACCCATACTCCTAAGTACTTCTTTTTATTATGTCCCCATGCGTATGGGCATTGCTGAACCAATTTGTGTGTGGATACATGGTTTACAGCTATTGCCTTTTGTTTTATTTTCATTAATTTTGTATCTCAAAAGGAACTGAAACTGTTTTAGAATGTTTCAGAACTATAATAGGTCCTTTATCAGATACAAAGTAATATCATTTGCAAATAAAGCCAACTTTTCTTGATTACTGTATCAATTATATCCTTGAATTTCTGAGCCCCCTATTTCTTTGCCAGTGGTTCTAAGTATAATGCAAATAACAAAGGTGAAGGCACCAATGTTGTTCACTGAACTTGTGTTGTGCGATCACAGTCAGGACTTTTTTTATCCTTCTATGTCATCGGAGGCTGTTTGCAGTCTACTGTTTTGCCTACCTTATTTAAAACTGCATATCTAGCTCCATTGGTGTAGATGGATAAAGCTGTGACTGTGGGTCAGGTGATCTGAGTTTGATTAATAGCTCAGGCCTTGTTGAAGTTGAAGGAGAAGAGTGACAAGACTGAAGACTGCTCGACTCGGTTCGGGGGTCGGGGATGGAGAGCAGGAGGAAGGGAGTGCATTTATAGGTACATGTTTTCTAGAAGAATCTATGGTGAAGATCAGGGACCACAAGAAGGTGCAGCGGCAATTTATCACATCTGACAAAGGAGTGGTCTGCATTACAAAGGCCCATTGCACACCAACCCTGTGGCTGTTTAGGGCATGTCAGGGTTATGAATGAAAACCCCAGTACTCCTCAGAATGATGTCACTACTCCTTATACTCTTGGCTGTCACCCCTGTGGAATGAATGGGCCATAGACAGTTGCTTAAGGGAATGAACAGGTCAGGAGAGTAAGCCCAATGGTTGGTGAAGGACTACAGCTGGGCTCTAGCCAGAGATTTTTCCTTCTACATCACTGGAGTGGCTTGCAATCTGTCCTTTTACCTACCACATTTAAAACTGCATATTTATTATGGGTTCCAAGTGCTAGACTAGCTGCACTGGAAGCCATTTTAAGCCTAGCCAGTTTCCCTTTTAAATAAAGGTGAGAACCAAACCCAGTACCTTGTGTCTCTGAAGTAAACATCTTAACCATTATACCAATCCTCAACCCTCTAATTATAGGTTTATAGGTAAATATTAGGCTGTCAGTCTGCAGGCTATTACAAGCTTGGCCAATAACCAGAGTTCAGAATTGAACTCTGTACCTTATATCTGTGAGGTGAAGACCTTAACCATTATGGCAACTCATTCCTCCTTGCTGCATGTAAGGCTCATAGACAGATAACCATTTTTTAATAACAAGACTTGTTTGTGTGAGTTCCATAACAAGACTGAATGAGTGAAAATGCAGAATTACGTATACTATGTCTGAGTTTTCTGTCTCAGTATTCTCTTTCCTCTGAAGTGTGGTGGTCTCAGAGTTGTTATATATAAGCAGCTGGGAAGTGTTTGGGGGTTTTGCCTTCTCATTGGGGTGGTGTAGGGGGGCTTACCTCTTATAAAAAAAGCAATCTGAAAAGAGAACAGCAGTTTTCAACAGTTGTTGTTCTGTATTTGCATACTTTTTTCATAGTTCAAAGACTCGTATGTCAATAGTGCACAAAAGAAGACAGCAATTACAAATGAAGGGCATTGAGCCCAAAGTATAAAATGTGCTTATTTTTCTCTGGCTACATTTCAGTGTGATTTTTCTTTTCATCTCAGTATCTCTGGAAATGAGAATGGACATGCCCCTGCAAAAAGCTGATGGTTTCAGTTGAAGTGGTGCATGCTGAGGAGTGACTTGTTTAAAAAATATATATTTTATAACATAGTTATGTGGTCTAACTTCTACACCAAGTAATTAGGTGCTGGCAGTGAAAACAAATCTCTCCTTCAGTCCTTTTGCTACATGCAGTTTCTAAATGTGTAGTCCAGCCTTTTACCACAATCTTAAGTGGTTGCAGAAAGCAGAAAATTTACCTTAGCTTCTGAATGCTCACACAACAGAATTAAAGAACAAAGTGAAGTTAAGGCTGCCCTGACAGGTCTGTTTGCAATCGTTGCTGTATCAATGGGTGGATGTTTTCAGCAGGGAAAAATTAATTGTTTCAGTTCCTGACTGCCTTGTGCCTCAGCGGTTATTTCATTTATTTTAGGTTCCCTGGAAACCCTCATCATAAAAACACCAAAGGTGATATAAGAGGGGACTTTAATTTTTCTCAGATGATTATGTGACTAGCTACTATTGCTTTGTACTGCGTAATGCTGCTACCTTTATGACCTGCTTTATGTTAGAAGTCACAGCTATTAGGCACAAATGAGAATATGCAATGAAGTCAACTAAGTAAAATATTCTTTGTTAGCCTGGGTAGTCTAATATGCAAAGCTATGGAATGAGTTTTCATGGAAAAGATAAGCAAAGACATAGGCAACCTTCAGACACTGGACTCAACCAGTTTGGCTTTGTCAAGGGAAGAGCATGCCTACTAAACTTGGTGGATGTCTTTGAGATGGTCACCAAGGCAATGTATGAGGGGTAGATGGTGCATACTGCCTACTTGTACCTGACTAAGATGTTTGATACAACACCCCACCAAGGTATAGTTGACAAACTCACCAAACTGGGCATAAACCCCTACATAACTCACTAGATTGTCAGTTGGCTCATAGGCAGAACCCATGAAGTCTGATTGGTGAGACTACCTCCACTAAGAGAATAGTCCCCAGCAGAGTACCTCATGGCTCTTTGCTGGGATTGTTCCGATTTGGCACGTACTTTTCATGGTAAAGGCTAATGTCAAGGGCCTTTGGCTGAGCAAGTTTCCAGATGACTGCAAATTGGTAGCAATCATAGATTTCATTCAAAATACAAACATCTTGCAAGAGGGTCTAATACAGATAAATGACTGGTGGCAAAGTCACGATTTAAACTCAGTGCCATGAAATGCATTATAGTTCCTTTTGGGAAAATAGCTACCAAGGCTAATTAATCCATTGATAACACACACCTAAGAGTTGACCCCGGTAGTCAGGGATCTGGGAACATGTGTAGACAGTAATCTGGCTTTTGACTAACTATGACCAAGGGAGTAAGAAAATCATTTTGTTGCCCAACTTATAAATAAGGGCATGGCATCCAGGTCTAAGGATGTCATAGTGCCACTTTATTTGGCCCTTATCAGACCCATCATTAAGTATAGTACCCCCTTTGGCATGTACTTTACCAGACATATGCAACAGTTGGTATGCCCACAAAAGTTCCTTACCAGGAGAATCCAAGGTATAAACACACTGTCCCTTATGGATTGCCTTAATGCTCTATCTTTATACTTGGTCTCCTACAGGCTACTGAGAGACGATCTATGCTTGGCATACAAGGCATCCTCAAATACAACTTTGCTGGACCTTTTGCACATCCACAAAATGAACAGCATCAGAACCACTAGATCCAAGGATTTCTATTTTGCTTGTGACATGTTGGCATGACAGATATGTGTCTCAGAGGATCCCCATGCTCTGGAATAGGCTCGCCATCCACGTGAAGCAGAATCCATCTCTAACCCTATTTTAAGTGTAGCGTTGACCAGTGGATTGTGAAATCAGAAATTCACCCTGAGTCTAGCCTTCATGTCTGTGATGGACAGAGGCAGACAGGAACTATACCCAAACAACAGTAACCCACCAAACACTCACACACACATAACCTTTAGAAACCTCCTAACTAACATACCCTCTCCTAATAAAAGCCAGTGGTACATACAGAGGGACATAATTGGGTTGGGTTGCATAGCTAGGCTTATAAAGGCCCTGCTGATCATTAGCCTAGTATATACTGATGAACCTATGTAGAGAAACCCTTCTATTGAGTGTAAGATGATAATCTAGGGAGACCTCTAATTGCTGAAGTCACTGATCAGCCATACATGCTGCATAGAAAGTACATAAAAATAGGATTAGTTACACTACACTACAGTATGACAGTCTCATCTTACTGCATTGGAAAGATAATAGTTGACTGAGTGTGCACGTATATAGTGGATGTGAAATCCTTTCTAATGTTAAATGTGCAAAACAGTAACAGTGCACTCAATGTAGGAAAAATGAAAAACAAGCTGTAAATCAGACATTTAAGTGAATGACAAAAGGTAAAGGATTGATTAACTGCGTCTATCCAGTTTCCCACCAGCCTTTTTTGTCATCCTTTTTTCAGAACAATGATACAGAAAAAGTCTCTCAGTAAAACATTACCTGTTCAAGATGAAAAACCTGTCTTACTCCAAAACGTTTTTGCAAGTTGATATGCTACACATTTTTTTTAGTGTGGGATACACATATTCCCTATTAATTTATGGAAAAGCTCTACCTAACTTCTCAACTGTAGAATATCCTTACAGAAACTGAAACCTATTATAAGAGGATTGCTAGGTTTGCTACAAACCTTCAGAGGTGCAATCGTTGCTGGGTAGCACTAAGCCAAATAAAATGACTTCTGCTAAAATGTGTGATGCGGTAAGTATACTTGCACATGAGGAACTTTCTAGTAAATACTAGATATGCATTAACCCAGGACTTTTCACCTAATCCAAGCTACTGTGATGTGGGAGTTAATACATTTAAGTAGCAGGAATTTTTCAGTTTTCATAATGCAAGACCATTGGTTTCAGATCTCATACTTGTAATAAAAAGAGTAACAGATAAAATTGCCAAACCCTCAACTTAAATATGTAACCTCTTCCTTACAACAGGAATAGTACCTCCAGCCTTAATACACTCAGTCATAATTCCCCTGCCTAAAATACCCTCTCCCCAAACTATCAAGGACTTTAGACCTCTCTCCACTCTACCCACTTACAAAATTAGGTTCATAGGTGTATACTAGGCTAATGACCACCAGGGCCCTTAAAAGGTTAGCCATGGAACCCAAATGTGATTTACAAATTTGATTTATATTTGATTTATATTTGCTTCTCTTGTTCCTCCCAAAATCTCTTTCTCATCTTAAATCTTAATTTACTATCACATCTCTCAACAACACTGATATTAACATTGAAACACACACCAAGCTCTTGGGCGCTGTCATTGATGATCAACTAAAATTTGATCTACACATCCAAAATTACATAAAAAAGACCAACCTTAAACTTGGCCTTTTCTATAGAAACAAAATTTCTCACCAAAGATTCTGGACTTTCCCTTGCCTATGCCTATCTTCTTCCCAGTCTGCTGTATGCCTCACCCATCTTAACCAACTTACAATCCTCTCTTAAGTCTAAACTTGAATTCACCTACAGCAAAGCTGCCATGTTTACTGCAAATCAACCATATACATCACTGCTCCTCTCTCAAATCCCTAAACTGGTTTGAACTCCCACACCAGCTCCTACTAGCTCAACTGCTCCTTACTCACTTCATTGTCAACAAACCTACTTCTGCCCCGCCACTTCATCTCTCGTCTGCTTCTGTACTCCAAATCGCTCTCTCTGTAGCACTGACCAGCTTCTCCTGAAAATCTACAAGCCCAGGAAAAAAAGTTGGCCAACATCTCTACAGCTAGTCCATTGCTTTTAGCTTGGAACAAACTTCCTCTGTCCATCTGAACTATATCCAATACACTCAACTTCAAAAAAGCTCTAAAAGAATCCCTACTTAACTCATGGATCTGCTCCTGCCAAAACCCAAACTAACTCTAACCTCCCTTCCTACAACCCCTCTCTTCACTCTGTTCCCCTCTGAACTCACTTTCTCTTCTCCCTCTCTTTCTATTGTATTTCCAGCTACATAATTAACCCCAAAATTACTGTCTTCCATCTCATTCCCTCATTACACTTACCCACCTTTTTTCTCCCCTCCCCTTATACATGGAGCAAACTAATGAGAGTTGCCAAATTCCCCTAAGTCTCCTAATTCACATTCTCCTTACTTTTAAATCTCCAGTGGTATGCTAAAACAATACTCCACTAATTTAATGTCCTGTCTCTTCAACCTCTTTAACACCCACAACAGCTCTTTACTAAATTGTATTTATACTTCATATTTCCTTACTCTAGGACTTGCCCACTTGCTTTACTTTTCTGTAAGTGCATATTTGAGATTCTCTTGGTGTCTTTACTTACTTTCATATATCCTTGTATACTCCTGTAATTCATTGGTCTTGGAGTGAACTATTTTGTACTGGATGAGAGATTTTAGACAATGTATTAATTTTTCTTTTGTACTTTAATGTCTATTTTGTATCCAAAGCCTTCTGTACTATATGTTTTTATAACTGTTTCTGTATGGAGCTTTTCTCCCCGGGTCTCCACTGAAAATGGGCTCATACTCAGTCGGACATACCCAGTCAACAAATGTCATAATAAAATAGATAAATAAATAACTAAAACTTTATAAAGGGTGATTCTCTGACTGCTTCTGTCCATCACAGACATAGGAGCTAGCCCAGGGGTGAATTTCCAATTACCTATCCATTGGTCCAAGTTGCATGAACTCTGCTTCATATGGATAGGGAGTCTGTTTCAGATAATGGGAGTTCTCTGAGGAACATATCTGTCTGTCCAACATGTCTTATTTATGTTGTAAGCAAAGTTTAGGTCTTTTTATGTAGTAGTTCTGATGCTGTTTGTTTAGCAGATGTGCAAAAGATTCATCAAAATGGGGTTCAGGCATGCCTTGTATGCCAAGCAAAGATCACCTCTCAGAAGACTGTATGATGTTGAGTAGAGAGACAGGGCTTTGAGGTGATCAGTGTAGGACATTGTGTTTATTCCCTGTGTAAGGAACCTTTGTGTACGGTCCAGATGTTCTTCGTGTTTCACTGTTGCAGTCATTACATTTGGGTAATCTGCTAGCAGGTTGCCCTCAGCCGGCCTGAATAACAAAGTCTTGGGTCCTGCATCGGTTGCTGTCTCTTCTTCCATGACATCAGGTCGTCAGGGGTATAAAACATGCAGCCGACGCCATTTTAATCAGTCTTTCTTGCCGTGCGGTGCCCGAAGCAGAAGCAGTTCGCAAGTGCTGGTTGGCCGACTCCTGAAATTTTCGTTTTCGAGTTTCAGAACCGATGTCTTCAACCTAAAGCTAAGTACCCCATTGGGGAAACTTTTTCTTACTCCTTACCGATGTCATTCTAAATACTTTCCTGGACATTCCAAAATTCAAGATGCTGACTCTACAACAGTTACTGCCTATGCTGGGCAAGGATGCCTGGTTGGTAACTATAGACTTAAAAGAGGCTTACCTGCATATCCCAATCAGGGAATCTTGCAGAAATTACCTCCGCTTCAAAGCAGGCTATTTGCATTACCAGTTCTCTGCATTGCCCTTTGGCTTATCTACTGCGCCCAGGGTCTTCGCAAAGTGCCTGGCACCAGTAATTGCATTCTGCAAACAAAGAAACATTCAAATGTATCCTTATCTGGATGATTGTCTAATTCAGGCAGAAAACAAGGATACTCTTCTACATCTGGCGTTTGTAAAAAGGCTTCTAACATGCCTATGGTATACCATAAACGAAAATAAATTACAACTGGTACCCTTTCAAATAATTACATTCCTGGGTGCAAGCTTGAATACAACTGCCCAGATGGCTTACCTCACACCAGACAAACAAATTCAATTGATGACATACTTCAAACAAGTGGCTACAAAAACCCAGCTATCTGCAAAACAAATTCTGCAGGCCTTGGGGTTCATGGCTTCCTGCATTCTACTAATTCCATATGCAAGACTGCATATGAGGAAACTTCAATGGTACCTAAAAAGCTTATGGAGTCAACATTGTCACAGCCTGGAAACAATGATTCCTATCATTCCTTGCCTGCAACAGGAGTTACTATGGTGGGCAGAGGCCTGTCACCAAAACAAGGGACTGTCATTCATTCCACCCCCTGCCACCCAAACCCTGACTACAGACACATCAGATTATGCTTGGGGGCCCATCTGGCAGGGAGATGCATTCAGGGTGAATGGATCCCAAATCAGATGCACCTGCATATCAACCAGAAAGAAATGCTAGCTGTACAGAATGCTCTGACAGCCTTCAAGGACTTTCTTCATCCAGGACAATTACTGATAAAGATGGACAACACCACAGTTATGTGGTACATAAACAAGCAGGGGGGTACCAACTCCTACCCCCTTTGCAGACTAGCCATGGCTTTGTGGAACACAGCCTTGACATACCAAATACATCTACAAGCTCAATTCCTGCCAGGAAAGCAAAATACTCTGGCAGACAAACTAAGCAGAAATCTTATGGACCCACACAAATGGAAACGGGATCCACAAATCTTCAGCAGGTTGACACAAAGATGGGGGAACCCAGATATAGATCTTTTTGCCTCTCCCCAAAACTATCAGTTGGACAAATTCTGCACAAGAATTCATCACAAAAAAGGTTGGAAAGTAGATGCTCTATCCTTCAGCTGGAAAAACCTATCAGTCTTTGCCTTTCCCCCTCTGCCTCTGCTCTCCAAGGTTTTACTAAAAGTCAGACAGGAAATCCGAAAAAGATTCTGATTGCTCCAAGCTGGCCGCACCAACACAGGTACCCGCTCCTATGCAATATGTCACACCTTCCTCCGTGGTACCTGCCTCAGACAACTTATTTACTGTCTCAGCAGAACTATCAAATTCTGCACACTCACCTCCAAACTCTGAATCTTGCAGCATGGCTAATCAACTAATTTCACCAGTCATATCTCTCGGTAAACCTGTGATGGATGTCATTTTGGAGGCTAGAAGGCCTAGTACTAGAAAATCGTATGCTGATAAATGGAAAAGATTCTGTGCTTGGAACCAAGCACAAGGAATAAGCACAGCAATGCCCAATATTCCTCAGATTCTGCAATACTTAAATGGGATGCTTCACAAGGGCCTATCCTTTTGTTCCATAAAAATACATGCCTCTGACATTTCAGCTCATTACAACACAGAGCCTCCCCTCTTTTCTCATCCTCTGCTAAAGCAGTACCTCAGAGGGTCCAAAAATTTAAGACCTCCCAGGAGAGCACCAACTCCTGCATGGGACCTCAATTTTGTTTTGGAAAAACTCACTCTACCTCCTTTTGAGCCAGCTGCTACTGCAGACATAAACTTTCTCTCTTGGAAGACAGATTTTCTTTTAGCAGTCACTTCAGCTAGAAGGATTTCAGAACTACAGGCTCTCATAGCAGTGGAGCCTTTCTTTATCTTTTATCCTGACAGGGTGGCCCTCAGGACCAATCCATTCTTTATGCCTAAGGTGGTATCCAGTGTGGCTCTTAATCAGACCATTCATCTGCCAACTTTTTTCCCAAATCCACATAACAAGGGGGAGCGGATTCTGCATTCATTGGATGTACACAGACAACTAAGATTCTACTTAAACAGGACAAAATCTCTAAGAAAATCTGAGCAATTACTGGTGGCATTTGCTGCAGGGGCAGAGGGAAAGGCTATTTCAAAGCAGACTATTTCAAAATGGATAAGCCATTGTATTCGTTTCTGCTACATGCTCCATGGTAAACCTGTCCCCAAGGGGATCAGATCCCATTCCACCAGGGCTGCATCTACTTCTGCAGCTTTTCTCAGAGGGGTTGCTAGCAGAGACATTCTAGAAGCTGCTACTTGGAGCTTAGTTCTTACATTCACCAAACATTACCATTTACCTGTCTTTTCTTAATCCAGAGCAGGCTTTGCCACTGCTGTCCTGCAGGGCCTTATAGCTTCTCCTAATGCTGTATAATTCCATCATTCCTACCATAGCTTTTGGAGTCTACCCAAATGTAATGACTGCAACAGTGAAACATGAAGAACATAGTACAATTGTGTACACTTACCATAAATGTAGATGTTCGAGTGTATTCACTGTTGCAGTCCTGGTTACCCAACTGCCAGCCCCCTATTTCTCTCTTATTATACCTCTTCTTTCTTTTACTATGTTCAAAAGCCTTTTTGGTATATTTGCTTTTAGTTGGAGGTATATTTTTGTGTTCTAAATTACATGTGTATATGTATATATATATATATATATATATATATATATATATATTTTTTTTTTTGGCTCCCCATTTGGGGGGCACCTGACATCTGGGGCAAGAAAAACTGATTAAAATGGCGTCGGCTGCATGTTTTATACCCCTGACGACCTGACGTCATGGAAGAAGAGACAGCAGCCGACGCAAGACCCAAGACTTTGCTATTCAGGCCGACTGAGGGCAACCTGCCAGCAGATTACCCAAATGTAATGACTGTAACAGTGAATACACTCGAACATCTACATTTATGATAAGTGTACACAACTGTATTTTTCTACATGTGTCTGGTTAGGTACTTATCAAAGG
This sequence comes from Protopterus annectens, assembly GCF_019279795.1. NCBI lineage: Eukaryota > Metazoa > Chordata > Ceratodontiformes > Protopteridae > Protopterus > Protopterus annectens. The sequence continues at coordinate 697,362,997 of NC_056737.1, read as the reverse complement.
GGCATTATACTCTTATGATGGGTCTGAAGAGGGCTGAGTACAGTGGTATGATAACCTTTCTGGACCTAGATGCTGTGCCCTTGCTTATAAATTGAGAAACATAGAAAGATTTCCTTACTACCTTGGACACATATTGGTCGAAGGCTATGTTACTAACTAAATGAGTTCCCAGATCCTGAATACTAAATCAATTTCTAAGGGTGTTTTACTGATGATGTTGTTACCCAGGGTGCAGACTTCCCAAAAGGTACTATAATGCATTTTTTGGTATTGAGTTTTAAGCCATGGCTTTGGGCCAAAGTGTTTGTCTGTATTAGCCTTCCTGAAGGGTGTTCTTGTCTTGAGGGATTCAGTGACTGCTCCCAGTTTGCAATCATCTGCAAACTTGGTTAGCCAGAGGCTTTTGATGTTGGCTTTGACATCCAAGAAGTAGATGCCAAAAAGGAGTAGCCTAGCACAGAGCCCTTGGGGACTCCACTGGTCACTGGACTCTTTGTGACTGTAACCTCACTGATTCTAACCTCCTGGGTCTTGTCAGTGAGCCAGCCAGCTATCCAGCATGTTATAAAGAGGTTTATACCTAGTTCTGTAAGTTTGTTGACAATGCCTGAGTGGGGTATTGTATCAAATGCCTTATTCAGATCTAGATTGGCAGTATGCACAGTTTTCCCCTCATTCATTGCCTTGGTGACCTTTCCAAAGACATACACCAGATTCAGTTAGCATGACCTTACTTTGACAAAGCCAAAATGGGATGGATCCAGTATCTGAAGGTCTCATATGTCCTTGTTGATAATTTCCATCATAATTCTTTCCATGACTTTGCAAATATGACTATTCAGACTAATGGATCTGTAGTTTCCAGGATCTGTTGATAGCCCTGCCTTGTAAAGGGGGATGACTGTTGCAGTCTTCCAATTATGTGGCACAAAACCTGTTTTAAGACTGTAGTTAAGTAATTACTCCAGGAGTTCTGATAAGCTGTATTTTAGACTATTCAGGAGGCATACAGGGATGTTATCAAGGCCCACTGAAGCTGTGTTCTTGTTTTTAGTGAGTGCAGTCAGTACATGCTCCCTAGTTATATTTGGAGGGGTTATGTTTGAGGGTATTACTGGGGGGGGTGGTTGATAGTGAGAGGGGGGTAAAGTTAGAACTGAATCTGTCCACTAAAAGGTTTGCTATATTCCCAGGCCAGGCGAACGTGGCACCATTAACCACCAGTTCAGCACATTGCTGTATGCTGCCCTTGAGGTTTCCAACATAGCTGTAGAAGGCCCTATGGTTATCTGTCACCTGGAGGATATCTTAACCTCAAAGATATCTTTGCTTGACCCAGTTAGTCCTATTTACTTTGATGATTTTTTTATTTTTATGGAATTTACTCTTCCTGATTTTTGTCATAATATTTTTCATTTTGTTCTGGTTATCCAGTTTAATTTGGGATGCCACCAGGGCAGTTTGTTTGTGGGGCTAGTTCTGTGCTTGTTTCTGGTAGGTACAGCAACCTCTATGCAGCCATTGACATGGTCATACAGAGTTTAGGAGAGCAATTCAGCATAGGCTGGTGTGTTCTTGGTGTTTGGAGGGGCACTGAATTTTGACAAACCATCACTTAATGACAGGTAGTTTGCCTTGGAATAGTTCTTAACTGTTACTGGTTTTAATTGGATTATGGAGCTGATTTTGATTTTAAAGGAAACAGCTTTATGTTCGGACCTTAACAGAGAGGACGAGACATTGGGGGGGGGGGGGTTGTAGCATTCTCCCATATCTGTGAGCATGAGGTCCAGTATTTTGAAGCGTGTAGTGGGTGTATTCATTGTTTGGTCAAAGATGTTTGCATTTATGAAGTCCAGGAATCACTATACCTGTAGATTTCAGGGTGTGTAGTATTCCCAGGGGCAATTAAAGTTTCCATGAGTAGGGTGAATGCCTACAGTAGGTCCAAGTACACATTATGAGTTTTTTGGGACATGGAGAGTGACCTATAGCTGGCTAGGATATTTTGTCTATAGTGATCTGCACATGGAGGAACTCCAGCACGTCATCCTGTTTGACCACCCTAGAGGTATGTTTGTTATTGATGTATATTGAGGCACCTCTACCTTTAGCCCTTGTATTTACAGCTACTGGTCTAAAACTGTGGAAGACACTGAAACCTTGCACTGATGGGGTACTGTCTGCCCCTCTAAACCAGATGTCTATATTCTCAAGTCTGAAAAGGGCTTGGAGGGAGTGTAATTTTCTGTTTAGGCTCTTGGCATTTGAAAGCCTACAGTAGAAAGGCACACACCATCCTTGGCAAAGCAATGTGGCGTATTGACTATGTCCTCCCAAGCGAACAAATATTGGATGCCCTTAGAATGACACCAGAAAGACAGCCAGTTGTTGAAACCAATCATGTTTTGCTCATATTATGGCATCATCCTCAGGGATGATAATGTGCTGCTCACTGCTAGGCTCATACCAGCCTGAGGCACATAGCCTGAAAGTTCCATAATGGTTCTGTTCATATAGTCCAGGAGGTACATTTCAGATTTACACCTACAACCTGAAGTGGACTTGTGTATCTGAGAATTTAGCCTCCAGTGTCATTATGTAATCACATCTCTCCCATTACTGAGTTTGATTCTTTAAGGATTACGTGTTTGTCTGTAAACATGAGACAGTCACCACATTGCCTCAAGATGTCTAATCCAGCAAGCTGGTTACAAAGAAATTAGGAAATTGCATATCCATCCTGTCCACTCCTTTGATTTGTGAGCTACAAGGGGTGGTGTATTTGGATTAGAAGGTTTTTAAGGGTGCTTTGTTTGTGCAGACTAATAAGGGTGACTTATTGGAGTAGATTATGCTAAACATGACTAAGTTTTCTTAACTTTAATGTTTACACAGTACTGAATTCTACTACATCTGTAGGTATTGCCACTCAAGGCTATCTAGCTGCTTTAAGCTTGTTGGCACACAAGGTATTTGCACTATATTGCTGCTTTAGGAGTTATAGTTTATGGGCTGTTCTACTGAAAAAAATTTCTTTCTAGGTGTTTGCTACTCTACACGGCACTAGTAACCCATGCAAAAATGCAAAATTAATAGCAGCACAGAAAAAACAGAAAACTAAATAATGTGCCTTCTGGCCAATAAAATGACTACACTATGAGTTATTTTGTATATTTCTCAACTCAGATAGACCAGGCAAACATCTCCTTCCATAAGTTGACCAAACCCGATCCTCTTGATGTAAAAATGCAGTAGAAGAGACCCACAAGTGCAGTGGTAACACAAACCACTTAGATAACTAGATGGAAATCCTTTCCTGAAGGTAATTTCAAGACAGCAACTGTGAGAGAAAGAGCATTATTTTAAAAAACAAAAATCAGATAAATGCACACATAAAAGCAGGAAACAAAAGTGATCACTCAAAATAATTTAAGAGCTATTGAGCACTTAACTCAATATTTGAAAAAATCATTTACAAACAAATAGTGAAACATTAATAGATGTGTCTTGTTTTCATACCAACAATATGATTTTAAAAAAGCCTTCAGTATTAATACTGTCTTGCTCACTGCAACTGATACCATTTTTTGTAAACATTAACGATGGATTGGTTACTGATTGGATGTTTATAGATATGACCAAAGCATTCAAATGTGTCAACCATAATATTCTTCTCATGAAACTGGGCAAACATATTTTGGCCTGCACTGATATTATTTGGTTCCTAAGTTACCTGAAGAATAGAACATTCAAAGTCCACACTAACAGTCTCTTATCATCACTTGGCCCATCCCCTCGCTAAACACCAGAGTGCTACAAGGTTCAATTCTGGGTCCCATTCTGTTCTCATTATTATTAATGATCTTACAGGTGACTTCCCATCCCTTGTTATATATATGCAGGTGACAGCCTTCTTTTACAAGCCAGTAAATGCCCCTCTGATATGCAGAACCGATTACAACAGTCTTTATCTAAGCTATGCAATGGAGCTGATTGCAGCCACCTTCTAATTAAGCACAAAAATATTCTTGTGCTATTCACAACCCTTCAAAAACTCCCTCATTTACCAGTTATTAATATCACTGATAATCACAATGACATCATTCCCTTCGTTTCCATATACAAAAACCTAGGACTTGATCTTAATCCTTCTCTAACTTTTTCAAATCATGTAGACAAAATAACTAACACGGTACTATCTTAACTTAAACCCTGCTAAAAAATTTCTCATTTACTTTCCTGTTTAACCTGCTTTTCCGTAGCCAAAATTATTTTTCTTCTTAATTGGAATGCTATCTTCCTCTGATTACTTTTTACTCAGTACAAAATTCCCAAAATCTTCAGCTCACAAAAAATAACATTTGCAGATTTGCCCTCCATGCTGTCAGCAGGTCTCACCTTGTAACCTCATAGAACATCTAAAATGACTTCCAGTCACTGAAATGTCAGCTTATCTCCTATGTGCTCTTATTCACAAAATACTAAACAGTGGCTATTGCAGACCTGTGAGACAGACTCTACCCATCCAAGACCAGGTTTACTCATTCAGTACCCAGGGCAAAGCTATTACATTAAACAGACCTACATATAAAATGGTTACTGGAGAATGTGCCTTCTTCCAACTAGGCCTGGCATTATGGAACTGACTTCCCGCCTGAATCAAGTGGGCTGGAATCTCTCACTTAGTTAAAAAAGCCTTCTCTGAACAGTTTCACAAGAAAACTAAGTATAAGCATTTTAGGGTCAGTTGTTAACCTCACCATTTTGCTATCAAACAACATATCACCTCCAACATGAAATGCTGAATTCTAACTTAATGCTAACCCCAGCATGATGATCTTTCCTGCTTGTTATCCTAAATGTTGACCTGCTTGTTTCCTGAAATGTTAACATTCAAAATAAACTATGTATATTCTGAAATATTGTAAAGAACTTTGATTTTACTGTTAACCCCATCTGTGCAACATGTCTCTCTGTGAATAAGATTCTGTAACAAGCATAGGGATCTTCAACAGTTATGTGCTTGTTCAAACACACTTTAAAAACATTTGCTTTTATGTTTGTTTTTATGTATTGTATACTTCTTAAATATTCATGCTCTTTGCTTTTGTTTCTGTACTTTTTGGGCTATGGCTGTAAAGGGTCTTTTGACAAGCCCACCTACACGGTTACCAAATAACAAATAATTAGGAAACCATAAAGAAGAGTAAATACAAACAAATCAGTAGTAGATGACAGGCTGTTTGGTGTTATAAGTCCCTAGACTGTGGAGAAGTCTGTTTTCTTGCAATTACTGCTAATTTTCCTGAATATTATGTGTTAGTAGTTACAATTAATCTAGCTGTAGAAATTGCCTGCATATCATTTCTTGCTGTTTTCTAAACTGCTGTCTTTCCGCATCAGTTGCCTTATCAAGTATCAGTGTGTTTGGGTAATGTTGCATCCTTGCAGCTTTTGTCTAGAATTCCTTCAGATCTTGGGTTCAAGGAGTTCAGACTTCCTTGCTTTTGTAAAGTAACTGAATTGGATTCTTTAATTTGCAGCCATATGTTAAGAATAATGTACATTGTTCAATGTAGCTATTGTATTTGGACTGCCTTTTTGCCCTTTTTTCTCCATCTTGCTTCACCGAATTATCCCCAAAACACTAAATGCATCATGACTAGCAGTATTCAGATAAAACATGTCATCAGTGTACACTTGCACCATCACACAGACAGTACAGAAATTGAGGTGTACTTTACCCCAGAATACCATAAACTTGGCATTGATGATATATGCTGTGTGCATGGTATTGGTTATGTGTGCTCAAAATGTATGGCTACAGCATTCTAGGAGCAGATTCTCTTCATACTCCTCTCCTGCTAGAATTATGTGCAAAGTTTAAGTAACGCAATTTCTGGTCATCCTGAAATAGGAACACTGAGGGCTCAGTAAGTCTTTTGGAATTATTAAAGATCAGTTGAAGAAGTAACGCAGAAAGAGCATTTTTTGCCGTATGGCGTTTTCTACATATGTAACGGGTTATGTATTTTCTTCACTTTCCCTTATTTATTCTTTCATTCAGTTCTTTTTTTGTCACTTTTTCTGTTTCTGTTGCATTCACAGTTCATCTGGTTTTGCCTTAGTCACAGGAGAAGCAAATTTTATTCTCCCTTATTTGACTTACCCAGTTTACTTTGCTGATCAGTGTCTGTTTAGGATGAGAAAAGAAAAAAGGTAGTGATGTCTGCCGGTTTGAAGGAAAGAGGTACACTGTACTGGAATGATTTTCAAGAGTATCTGTTCTCCCCTTTGTGTTTTTTTCTTTTTTTTTTTACCTGGTGCACAAAAGTTATGTGTATGACTGTTAAGAGGAAGATACATACAACAGACAGACAACAGCTAGAATGGTATTTTCTGGCTTCTGGTGTGCCCGTACCATATTTTGTATCTACCAGGTAGTACTGTGGCAGCAAATGGACACCTGTTCAAGGAAGCATCACCAGCAGGCCCGGGCCCCTGCACTCTTCCACCACTGTGTTGCCACTTTGATTGGTAACCATACTACTCTGCTCTGTGACAGCCATGTTTTGCATATTTTGAGTACACTCTCCAAGCTTCTTATATTTGTGTTCCTGAGGGATTTGCAGATGAGGTGGAAATCATTTAGTATAATATGTGGATAACTTGAACATTGCCTACTTTTGTTGTGCATTTAATGGGAGAATGGACAGTCTTATGTTTTTTTTTTCTGTTTTGTCATATGAATTGTAATAAACTTGCTTGGCTGAATATCTAGGTTACTATTACTACTTGTGAGACTATTTCATTAACACTGTGAAACAGAAAGCAAAAAGACATTATTATTTGATGATTGAACAAAGACCTTATAGTTTTTTCTTTTTTTTTTTTGAAGAAAGAGGACATAGAGGTATAAAATAGCTTGCAAAACAGTATAATTATATCATCTCACTGTATTAAGTGGTTTATGTCCCCTTCCCTCAACAAGATCTTCAGGAATCCACTTTTAGAGGTAATGCTGCCAAATGTAGTTTTCTGTGGGCTTTGCTGTAAATGTTAAACTTATACAAAATACTGATATTTGAATGTAATTACTTTAGCATCTTTATGTTATCTTGCTGGTATCTTGAAAGGCTATTAAACAGCATCGTGCATCAGATGACAAATAGTGCCCTACAACAGTTTTCAGGCATGTTGCACTACCACCTGCTAGAGCAAAGTTGTGGAGGTAGTAACGTGAAAGTATTTTATTTATTTATTTATTTACATTTGTTGACCGGGAGTGTCCGACTGGACGTAGGTCCATTTTCAGTGGAGGCCCAGGGAGAAAAGCTCCACAGTTAAAAATAAACAGACAGTAGTTACATTGGATTACATAGCGATTAACAATTTAACATAGCAATTACTTACAACATATTTACAGATGAAGAACATAGTACATCAGTAGACAACTAGAATCTTTATCTGTGAAGTACATAACAGACATTAACAAATGTTACAATAAGAAGTTCCTGCTGTATAATAAGTACTAGGCTTATGAGTATCTGAGCTTGCTATAATCAAGGTAGTTAGTGGAGTGGAAAGAAAGGTAGTGGTTGGATGGGGTGGGTGATATTAGAGTGGGAGTTGCAAAGGCATAGCCAGCATGTTTTTAGGTGCGCTTTTAGTAAAGTTTTGAAGTGGGTGCATGATGGTATGGAGGTAATTGTGGGTGGGAGGGAGTTCCATAATTTGGCTATGGTGCAAGAGAATAGTGCTTCACCAGCAGAGTTATTGGCTTTAGTGAATTATTGTGAAGTATTGTAATTTGCCAAGGTACTTTTTACCTTTCGTGACCATTAGAGATATAGGAAAGCTGCTGTTGTGCCTAACAAAGCTATTTATCTTTGACCCAAAGTCTTGAGTACACAAATAAATAGTCTGGCAAGCATATCTCTCTCTCTCTCTATACATATATCTGTATGTATATATATATATATATATATATATATAGATATAGATATAGATATAGATACAGATAGGTAGATATAGTCATCTTCCTCAGAAGAGTTTGGGAGTTCACACCGTCATGTGTTTGTGTGCATTTAAGAGTACAGCCTATAAAAAGATGTTTGTTCTTTGTCAGAGTTTGCAAGCAGATGCTGTCTAGATTGTCTTTGTTAGTTTTTAACATTTAAATAAATAAATCTCACAGTGTGATTTTTGACCTCTTTGTCTTTATGTGGAGCTTTTCTCCCCGGGCCTCTACTGAAAATGGAAATATATCCAGTTAGACCAGCCCGGTTAACAAATGTAAAATAAATAAATAAAAATAAATTTACCTTAGCACGATTCCTGGACGTAAGGTAGAAGTGCCAGTCTGTGTACACTGATGAGTTGTTACTGAGCAAAACATGTGATGTTGTTGAGCTGTCATCACAATACTGAAATGATTTTGCATTGTCTTACTGAACTCAGATGTTTCATGTGTAAAGTGGCAGAATTGTAAGAATACCTTAGAAGAATGAATGCAGATTTTCTTACTTATTTTCTTATGTTTAAGTAGACAGATTATTGACATCTGCTTTCCTTGCCAAAGTGAACTTAGAATATTTCAGAGATCTTAAAAAGCAAGCAAACTGCTTAAAACATGACTTTTACTATGAAAACTCGCTAGTAATGAAAGGTTGATGAGGTATGTCTAGAAAGTAAATTTAAGTGTATCGATACAAATACTCGAAGTTTTCATGTACCTGAGGTTTAAACAGAGCAGTACCACACTGCTTACCTGTCCACTGCCAGTGAGTCACAGCACTTTTATATTTTTTCTCAAAAAATAGCTAGATTATGGAAAAGCTTTGAACATCTAGTGAAAATAATGGGGGTTGATATAATGGTAAAAATGTTTACCTCACAGATGAAAGTCATGGAGTTTGATTCTCATCTTTGAAGCTACAAGAGCTCTGAGTTTACAACTATTGTTTGACTGGCTTGATTTTTGAGGGGAAAGTTGGCATAAAGGTTGAGTCTTTACCTCACATATACAAGATACAGGGTTTAAGTCTGACCTGTAGCTATTGGCTGAATTTGTAATAGTCTGCAAACTGATATCCTAACACTTTTTTTTCCAAGATGGATACATTTAGCATAATGGTTAAGGTCTTCATCTCAAAAACACAAAGTTTGATTCTAACCTCAGGTTATTGGCTAGGCTTAAAGAGACCTTTCATTGTAGTTAGCCTAATAGTCAGCTGTACATCTATAAAGAAATATCCGTATAATGTCACTTAAATAGGCAAATGAATAAAATTTGTTACATATAAAATGTTAATTTAACTATAGATGGTAACAGGTAAGTCTGTATATGCTTAATGATATGTCTCATTATGTCACAACAACGATAGGAGTGAAATAATAAATGTGTCAATGAACAAAGACACGTGTTCATAAAAAGCATTCTAGTTACCTCAGCAAGGCCTTACTAAGCTGAAGGCTGTTGGATGCCAAAAAAAGCAGTTACTAGAAAATGGAAATCAAAAATCTATTCTCAATGTAAAGGAAGTTCTGAAGACTGAAAAGGAGGTAAAAGAACTGGAGGTGAGATTTTCAAAAAAGAGGAGGAGCACATTTCATCGTAATATCATCAGCCTCCTTTTTCCCATTTTTTCTACATGGGGTCAGGGTATCGTGTTAAATGTCACCAACTCTTTCGATTCAGTGCCACATTCCTGCCTTCCTAAAATCTCAGATCTTCTTTCACACAATCCAGCCACCTCTTGGCTGGATGCCCTCGCTTCCTCTTACCTTCTTCCTGTCTGTCCCAAATCTTCCTCATCAGATTGTCTTCTGCTTTTCTACATAAGTGCTTAAACCACCGTAATCTGTTCTCTTTGATCCTTTCTGCAATTGGAGCTACTTTGGCTTTTGCTCTTATGTCCTCATTTCTTCATCTGTCCCACAGTGTACATTCTACCACCTTTCTCAGGCACTTAATTTCCATCATCTCTAGCTTCTTCGACTGTTCTGCTTTTACTGTCTATGTTTCTGTACCATACAGTAGTACTGGCCATCCCACTGTCTTGTACACCTTACTTTTCAGCTTCTTTGGCATTCTTCTGTCATAGACTACACCTGATACTCTATGCCAGTTGGCTGCAGCCATTACCACTGTCTTATCTGTGCATAGTTTCATCCCTTGTGCCTTTAGATTTGCATTCCATTCTCCTATCCATTGCTGAAGTTGTAGCTCAGAGTCTGCCTGTACGGCCACATCACCTGCGTAGAGCAGCTTTGTTGATCTGTCCCCTCCAACCTGTTTGCTTATGTAGTCAATCACCAGTTCGAACAGCAGTGGGCTCAGAGCTGAATCCTGGTGTACACCCAGTCCAACTAGGAACCCCTCTGTGAGGCCGAGCACTGTTCGTACTTGAGTCAATGGGTCCTTGTACATAGTCTGCACTAATTCTACCAATGTTTCTGGGGCTTCAAACTACCGCAGTACTGCCCAAATCAGATTTCTTGAGATCTTGCTGTATGCTTTCTCCAATTCCAGGAATGCCCAGTTGGACTGTCTCCTCATCTCTAGCTTCTTCTCAAGTATCTGTCTCAATGCAAACATCAGGTCACTTGTGCTGCATCCTGATCTGAATCGAACTGCTCATCTCCCATCTTACATTCTACTACTCTGTATATCCATTTATCAATCACCCTCTCCAGAACTCTCATGCAATGTGTTAGGAGTTTGATACCTCTGTACTGCCCACAGTTGTGGATGTCCCCTTTGTTCTTGTACAGTGGCACGAGTATGCTTATTTTCCATTCATCTGGGATACGCCTTTCTCTCCACACTGCTATTAGTACCCTCAGGAGCCATTTCTCCCCATCTCACCCAACATCTTTATCATATCTGCTGTGACCTCATCTGAGCCTGCTGCTTTCCCTGACTTCATCTTCCTTAGTGCTGTTCTTACATCTTCTAAGGTGGGCTTCTCTTTGTCTCTCATCATAGGCTCTTTCTGGGTCAGTACAGCTTCTGTGGGTTTTCTTCATTCAGAAGCTGATGGAAATATTCCTTCCTCCTGCCTTTGATGTCCTGTGGATTGGTGAGCAGGTTGTTGCTGGCATCCCTTATGAAGGGTGTCTGACTGTCTTCTTTGTCTTTCTGTGTTTGCCTTGCAACTTGATATAGTTTCTTTGTGCCCCTTACAGAGTCACTTTCTAGAAGATGGTAGAGTGCCTCTGATGCCCTATTCTTTGCTATTGCAACTTCTTTCTTAGCATCTTTGTTAGCCAACCAGCAGTCCTTCCTAGCCTGGTCAGTCTTTTCTATCTCCCACTTCTTCCTGCACTCCTTTCTTTTGATGACTTTGTGGACTTCTGCATTCCACCATCAGCTTTCCTTATGTACCTTATTTCCATACGTGGCTTGGCCACATATCTTATTTCCTCCTTTTCTTGGGGTGCTAGAGCCCTGAGTAATTCTTTGAACTGCTGTACTTTCTCTCCAGTCAACTTCCAGGTCTTCAGCCTGGTCTCTGTTGACCTTAGAGCCTTCTCTGACCACTGCTTGCAGCTGATTGTGGCAACTACTGGTTTATGCTGTGAACCGACTGTTTCACTGGGGATGAATTTGCAATCATGGATTCTACCCCAGTGCCTTTTCCTTACTAGGAGGAAGTCTACCTGAGTTGCATGTTGGCTACTCTTGTATGTGATCTTGAGACTGTCTCTCTTTCTGAACCATGTGTTTGCTACTATCAAGCCATTTGCCAGACAGAAGTCTACAATGGCTTCTCCTTCTTTATTCCTGTTGCCCCACCCATGTGGATCAAGGTAGTCCTCATAGCCTGTTCTGTCTGTCCCGATATGTGCATTCAAGTCACCCATTATCAACAGCACTTCATGTTGTCCTGCTTTATCTAGTAGGTCCTGCAACTGCTGTCTGATTGCACTCTTTTTGTCACTATCACAACCCTGCTGTGTGGCATAGGCTGAGATTATGAATGCTGTCCTGTCATTACACTGGAGTCCCATTGCCATGAGTCTGTCATTAATTCTGATAATATCCGTCACTGCCTTCTGAAGCCTCTCTCTCACCACAGTTCCTACACCATTTCTAGCCTGTCCCTCACCTGAGTAGTAGAGTCTGGATCCCAAGCCAAGTGGATTTGCTGCACTGCCCTTCCATCTTGTGTCTTGGATACATAGGATGTCCAGCCTTCTTCATATCATCATGTCATCCACTTCTAAGCTGTGCCCTGTCAGTGAACCTACATTAAGTGTAGCAATTCTTTGGCAGGTTGGTTGGATTTACATCCAACTTTCGCTCAACAGAGCTATCCCAGGTAACCCAGGCTCAGCAACTAGACACCATCCAGCCAGTAGCTTATTGGCCAAGGGCTGCTGGACTTTATGGCAGGTGCACACTGACCAATAGGGCAAATATACCCCCTTCCACTGTTAGCAAGGGTCCCTAGCTTAGGTCAGAGTAGGCTAGGTCCTCAACCCATTTATCACTGGTAACTACCCATGCCCATTTTTGGTGACATGACTGAATTACTTAAAGCCATATTTTACACCATCGAGAGGCTAGCCCTGCCACGCCACGCAGCCTGTGATCCGTGTTCTGCTACCTTGAGGATACTGCGCACCACAGTAGATGCCCAAAGCGGGTGGTCTGTACAACTCTTCCCCCTATATGGCACCATGTAAAATCTGTGCTGTTGCCCACAGCTCCATTTATTGGTGAGTTTGAGATGGAAACAGTCAGCATGTTTTCTGGGCATGGGAGAAATCCCCACGGAGACAGACGGAGAACATGCAAACTCCAAACAGGTATTGTTCGGAGGTCAGGATCGAACCTTGTGCATGGGAGGCGAAGACCTTAACCATTAAACCATCTAGACATAAATAAAATTTATAGGAACAATACAGGCAGAATAATGTTCAGAAGGATGAGTGAGGTTTAAAGGAAGTCAGGAATTGAGGAATTTAAGTAATGCTGCATTGAACAGAAAGAAAGCAAATGTGTACGTTGCATGACAATAACAATGGGAACCGTTTTTACAGTTTGCTTCCCTTTATGCCTATGTATGTATTCCCATGTTACAAATTAAAATGTGATGATTTAATAAATATTCTAAAAATGGTGTTCTAATTATCTCAGTGTCCTCTATGCCATGTGTACAACTAATAGTATGTGAAAGTGGAACACAGTCATTCATTGTGACATAAACAGCAGGGACCTCAACTGCTACTGTGTTAGGAACTTGTTAGAAGACCTGGCGTGGTGCCTAAGGTCTGCTTAAAGTAAGTAAATCCAAATCTGGTCAAAGACTGATGAAAGGGGGCCCTTTCAGAATCTACAGAAGATGAATGCAAGAACTTTACAAAGTATTACAGAAATGTCTGCTATATAGCCTAACCAGAGTTATGCATTTCTCCATGATTTCTATAAAATTATCTTTGAAAGAACACTTTTGGCTAGGGTTAATGCACTTGAAAATCATGATGTTATCTTGGTTTTGCTTCTTTCTCTTCAGTATTTACTTTTAGGAAGATTTTAGTCTTTGACTTTCACATGGACAGTGGCATGTCTCTGTTTTAACTAAATTTACTAATCACAATCTAAATGTGTGCGGAAGATGTATCATTTATGCAACTTCAGTCAGTGACTTTCGTTCTCAGGAAATTGTGAAGAATGAATATTTAATTAAAAACATGATTTGGCACTCAGGCATGAAAGATAAAGCACTTGATAAGGGTGTCATTTTTAGCACCAAGTAGCTGCAAGAAGAAAAAAAAAAGAAAGCTTTAGATGTTTCTCCTTTCATCTTTGAACTATGGCATTGGTATCACCTTAGAATGAAGTTTGCTCTTGATAAATTCCATTTGATTACTGTGAGAGTCCTTGTTTGCTTTTATGCATATAAGATTTTGATTATTCAGGACAACATTTTTTCTGCCCCTCTTTCTCTCTCTCACTGTCTCCTAACAAATTGTTAAAATTGGCAGTGACAGTGAGATTCTGATTTCAAATACGTGAACAGACTTCATCATCTGTCACATGTACCTGTAATTTATCTAATTTGTCTCTGTACCTGCCATGCTGTCTATTTCTGTTTTTTTTTTAATATTACTTCTCTACAGATGTCAAAGGAATGCTCATTTAGAAATGTAGAACTCTGGCTAGGCTTTGTAAAAGGTTTTTTATATATACACACACACACACACACATATATATATATATATATATATATATATATATATAAACACCAATGTTTAAAAGGTCACACAGGCAAACCATTCAGTAAAAACTGCGTGTGTGTGTGTGTGTGTGTGTGTGTGTGTGTGTGTGTGTGTGTGTGTGTGTGTATACATATATATGTGTGTGTGTATATATATATATCCAACACACGAAAAGTGCACGGAACAAGATGGTGCACGGAATTCAAATAGACACGTAATCCACAAACAATCCAGCACTCCAAAAAATAAAACGAGCCAAGTCAAGGTGTACAGAAGTTTATTGGGCAACCAGCCCAACAACAAACACAGACTGGTGACCAGTTTCGCTGACTGGTGACCAGTTTCGCTCACAGCGTCCTCAGTGTGTATCATAATACAGCAAGGACCCGGATTTTAAGACGGAAATGCGTACATCATAGCCAAACAAAAGTTACGCTTGCTTAAGTGTTATCATAAAAACATACGTATCTTTAAAGTGAAAGCATATTAGCAACACACTACATACATTATAGATATTTACAAAAAGCATTTTGTAATGAAACCATAACTATTCATAGTATATAATGCTGTTGCATTAACATCCCAGACCTAATGTTATTATAATAATTCAATTAATTAAATTACCAGAACCACTAACCACACAACCCCTCTCTAATGTGACTAAGAAACCGAAAAGTTGTGTATGTGAATAAAAAATATATGAATTTAAATTAAACTAAATTAAATTAAACAATGATGTAATATGCTTAATCCCCAAGGAACAACCACCTGATCTCAAAGTTGTAATACTATCAAGTGCCCCTCAAGATTTAATTTATTACAAAAAATCAAAACACTTTTACACAATAATGATCATTGGTACTCATATGTTATGAATAAATCATATACAAATATACATAACCAAATATAAAAAATAATGAAACAAAAGAATATATTTTTTGAATCTTCATATATAATTAACATCCAAATAAGTGTATATGAATACACCTTACCACCCTATATCCATATATGTTCATTATTAGTGATAGTTGTTTACCAATGATCGTTTAATCCTGGTTTGAATAAAGCCCCCAAATTAACTATCCATCTTCTTTCCTTCTTAGTTAATATTTGATGTCTATGGTGATCATTAGTATTATACATAACCACTAAATCAAGCCCTATAAATATAAAATGCGCCGTATTATGTACCAATTTATGTTTGTACAAAGCACTTCTAGTACGTTGACATTTTATATCGCTAATATGAAGGGCTATCCTCTGTTTAAATGTACAGGAAGTCTGTCCTACATAAAACGCTCCACACTGGCAAACCGCCATGTAGACAACCCAAGAGCTATTACATGTAATAAGATATCTTATATCAAACACCTTTCTTGTACTGACCGAGGTAAATGATTTAGTTTTTGCCATAACCTTGCAAAATTTACATGTGCCACAGAATGTACAACCCACAGAGCTAGTCTGAATAGACTTATGTATTGTACCTTTCTTAAATGAGGACAAATATTGTCCTATATTTTTGCCCCTTCTATATCCAAAGTGACACTCATGATCCACATAATTGGTAAAGAATGAATCTGAATATAAGATGTGCCAGTGTTTAGCCAATATATTCTTGATGTTAAATGTATTGCTACCATACATGGTAATAAACCTTACATATTGACTATCCACCCTAAGTTCCCGATCCACTAATAATGTCGATCTGTCCATTTGGCTAGCTTTCCTATATGCTTGCACAACTTGGCGCTTTTTGTAACCTCTACTGATAAACCTATTGTGGAAATCCAAAGCTTGTGTCTCATACATACTAGTTTGTGAACATATCTTCCTAACCCTTTGAAATTGGGATCCGGTTATATTTTGGATAGTGTGTGTGGGGGGGGGGTGACAACTGTTGGCATATAGAAATCCATTTTTAGAAAAGGGTTTCCTATGTAAATCCATAAACAAAGATCCATCTACAGACTTGCCAACTTTGACATCCAAAAATTCCACTATTTCTAAACTAATATCACCTATGAATTTAATCCCATAGGGATTTTGATTAAGAAGATATTTTACAAATTTCTGCCATTCAGATGTCTGCCCCCCCACACACACACACACACACACACACTACCCAACAATCGTCCAGATACCTACGCCACATTGCAAGTTGTGATTTAAATTCAATGGGCATAACATATATGTATTGGGCTTCCAAATATCCCATAAACAGATCAGCATAGGTCGGGGCAAAAGTAGCTCCCATTGCTGTCCCTTTAACTTGTAAATACCATTGATTATCAAAGGTAAAGGCATTGTGTTCTAATACCAACTTAAGCAATTGGATCATAAACTCTTGTTCTTGTAGGCTGTACATTCCAGATTCTTTCATCCAAAAGTCGACAGCCATAATCCCCCCTTGATGGGGTATGGTAGTATATAAAGATTGTACATCGAGGGTACCCAAATATTCATCCATTGAGACTTCTAAATTTTCTATTAAAGATAGAAATTGTTGGGTATCTCGGATCCGTGCTGTGATAAGGACCAACAATTTTTTAAATTTATATTCTAAATATTCTGAAAGGGGTTCTGTCAAAGAACACCTACCTGCCACAATAGGTCGACCTGGGGGATTAATTAATCTCATGGATTTTTGGAACCATGTAAAAATACTGTGGGCTCGGATGATCAACCTGTAGTTGTTTTTTAAGTTGCAAAGTAATGACTTGTGTATCATAAGCTTCTGTCAAAAACCTGTCTATCTTATCTTTATACTCTAAGGTAGGATCACTACTTAATACTGAGTAATACTCTATATCCATCAATTGTCTACTTGCTTCTGCCATGTAATGTGCTCTGTCCCAGATAACCACTGCCCCTCCTTTATCAGCTCCCACTATAATGATATTAGGATTATTCTTAAGTCCTATCAAAGCTTCCTTCTCATTTGTTGTCAAATTTTGGAAACCTGAACAAAAAACCTCAGATTCATTCAAGTGTAAATCCTTTAATATTAGTTGTTCAAATATTTTGATTGTGCTATGATAGGGGGGCACAAATTGTGATTTTCTAAACTGGAAACCACCTGATGTAAATTCAGTAGAAACATTTTCCTTTTGTGCAAAAAAATATTTTAAATTTAATTTTCTGCAAAAACTTTTGACATCATTTATAACATCATACTGTGACACAAAAAAGGAAGGAATAAACCCAAGGCCTTTATTCAACACACTAATTTCACTGGAGGAAAGAGAATGAGTGGTAAGGTTAATGACTAAGTTGTTAATGTCATTAACTAAATCAGAGTCAGTATGAAAATCTGTATCTACTGTTGTAGCAAATTGTCCTGGAATATCTTCCTTACAACCTCGTCCACGTCCCCGATGTTTGCGGCCTGCTCTTCTAAAGGGGCTTTATATCTTTTTGAGGCTGGTGAGGGAACATCATGCACATCCCCCATTTCTGGTTCAGTGTCCGTATTAGATACACTGGATGAATACTCTGAAGCTCTAGATGGTGTATCATGTCTCCTTAGAATAGACTTGACCAGTTTTCGTTTGGGCCTGGGGATTTGTTTATCTTCTGTAAAACGCACACCCCTTTTTTGTTTTTTTCCATGTATACACTATAGCCTTGTTGAAATCACTAACATCTCGTTGATATTTATGCATTTTCCTTTTACCTAGTTCCTTGTCATATTTCTCTATATCAGTAATAAACTGTGTATGCAAATTCTGGTAATCCGAGGAATTAACAAATTCCTGAGTACGTTCAAAACACTGTTCGAGTTTTGCTATTAAGTCAGGCAACTGTTGTTCATAATGTTCCACCAGCATCTGTATGAACATTCTGGAAGCTGTAGCCTGTATAGCCCTCCATTTCGACATAAACTGTTCATCATTGTTACCCAATCCTGGCTCAACATAAACTCTTAGTCCCTTTGGTATAATTTTTGCTGCCAAATACGCTTTAAGAAGTTTACAGTGCCACACACAAGAACGCACCTGTTTTGATGCTTCGGTCAATTGCCGGAATGTTTCTACAACCTCAGCTGGTTTAGAAACCATGTTATCATGTTGAATTTCACGTGCATTATAAACACCAGTAAAACAAGCGCTGTCATCTTTATCAGCCATAATGTTATCTAAATAAGTGCGAAAGTCCATACCTGTAGCCATATTCAAGCTGGTTAAAAATATGCCACTTCCTTCACCACTTGACTAAAGTCTTACCGTAAGCGTTTATGCTATAGTACGATCCAGAAAATCCCCAGGCCCTATACAACTGCATAAGCATCCAAGGGAATGTTCCAGCACTCCAACAATGAACATCCAACACACGAAAAGTGCACAGAACAAGATGGTGCACGGAATTCAAATAGACACGTAATCCACAAACAATCCAGGACTCCAAAAAATAAAACGAGCCAAGTCAAGGTGTACAGAAGTTTAATGGGCAACCAGCCCAACAACAAACACAGACTGGTGACCAGTTTCGCTCACAGCGTCCTCGGTGTGTATCATAATACAGCAAGGACCCGGATTTTAAGACGCAAATGCGTACATCATAGGCAAACAAAAGTTATGCTTGCTTAAGTGTTATCATAAAAACACACGTATCTTTAAAGTGAAAGCATATTAGCAACACACTACATACATTATAGATATTTACAAAAAGCATTTTTTTAAGCAAATATTTGTCCTCATTTAAGAAAGGTACAATACATAAGTCTATTCAGACTATCTCTGTGGGCTGTACATTCTGTGGCACATGTAAATTTTGCAAGGTTATGGCAAAAACTAAATCATTTACCTCGGTCAGTACAAGAAAGGTGTTTGATATAAGATATCTTATTACATGTAATAGCTCTTGGGTTGTCTACATGGCGGTTTGCCAGTGTGGAGCGTTTTATGTAGGACAGACTTCCTGTACATTTAAACAGAGGATAGCCCTTCATATTAGCGATATAAAATGTCAGTGTACTAGAAGTGCTTTGTACAAACATAAATTGGTACATAATCTGGCGCATTTTATATTTATAGGGCTTGATTTGGTGGTTATGTATAATACTAATGATCACCATAGACATCAAATATTAACTAAGAAGGAAAGAAGATGGATAGTTAATTTGGGGGCTTTATTCAAACCAGGATTAAACGATCATTGGTAAACAACTATCACTAATAATGAACATATATGGATATAGGGTGGTAAGGTGTATTCATATACACTTATTTGGATGTTAATTATATATGAAGATTCAAAAAATATATTCTTTTGTTTCATTATTTTTTATGTTTAGTTATGTTTATTTGTATATGATTTATTCATAACATATGAGTACCAATGATCATTATTGCGTAAAAGAGTTTTGATTTTTTGTAATAAATTAATCTTGAGGGACACTTGATAGTATTATAGACTTTCAGATCAGGTGGTTGTTCCTTGGGGATTAAGCTTATTACATCATTGTTTAATTTAATTTAGTTTAATTTAAATTCATATATTTTTTATTCACATACACTTAACTTTTCAGTTTCTTAGTCACATTAGAGAGGGGTTGTGTGGGTAGTGGTTCTGGTAATTTAATTAATTGAATTATTATAATAACATTAGGTCTGGGATGTTAATGCAACAGCATTATATACTATGAATAGTTATGGTTTCATTACAAAATGCTTTTTGTAAATATCTATAATGTATGTAGTGTGTTGCTAATATGCTTTCACTTTAAAGATACGTGTGTTTTTATGATAACACTTAAGCAAGCGTAACTTTTGTTTGGCTATGATGCACGCATTTGCGTCTTAAAATCCAGGTCCTTGCTGTATTATGATACACACTGAGGACGCTGTGAGCGAAACTGGTCACCAGTCAGCAAAACTGGTCACCAGTCTGTGTTTGTTGTTGGGCTGGTTGCCTAATAAACTTCTGTACACCTTGACTTGGCTCGTTTTATTTTTTGGAGTGTTGGATTGTTTGTGGATTACGTATATATATATATATATATATATATATATATATATATATATATATATAGTTACCTATCAAAATATTGAATGGTCATAACATCTAAACCCAAAACATCAAGACCATAACATCTAAACTTCAAAACATCTAAAACTCATAATATCGAATCTCAAAACATTGAAAACTACAAAGCAGCTATAAATAACATCCCACACACTGTTTACTATGTTTCTGCAGTGGGGCAAGCTCCCCTGCACCCCCCCCCATGTGGGTGGCTCTGCCCCCACCCCCGTAAATTAAATATACCAACTCCGAGATTGCACTACGGTGGGGTTAGGAAATTACGTAGTAAATGTGCATGGGATGTTATTTATAGTTGCTGTGTAGTTTTCAGTGTTTTGAGATTCGATGTGATGAGTTTTAGATGTTTTGAAGTTTAGATGTTATGGTCTTGATGTTTTGAGTTTAGATGTTATGAGGAGTAGATGTTTTGATAGGTAACCATACATATATATATATATATATATATATATATATATATATATATAGGTTTACTATCACAATGCCGACGTGCAATTGCACGGCTATGAAGTATTCGACTAACAGATGTTCGAATACTTCATAGTTCGGCAGGTTATGTGAGCGAACATTATCACTGCGAACGGACTGTGCATTCGCAATTATAACGTTCGCTCATGTGAGGGGATCGCAGTACAGTGCGGTTAGGGAAATACATCCCTTTCCTCACTGTAGTGCGATCTCGGAGTTGGAATATTAAGTTGGGGGGGTGTGGGGGGTGCAGGGGCTTTCCCCCCTGCATAACTGTGAGTTTAGGCTAGTTAGGTAGGGAGTTACGGGATGGGTGGGAGTGCTGTTGATTGTCGGAAATGTCGCGAGCGACATTTTCGACAATACACAGCTGTTTTCGAGATTAGGGACATATGGAAATGTTCATTTCCGATGTTTAAATTCGAACATGAAGACACTTTTTATTTTAAGTTTCGATTTTATGATAATAAACCATATATATATATATATATATATATATATATATATATATATATATATATAAGTATGTATGTTGTGTCTTTTGGCTCATCCCGGTTAGGGGTCGCCACAACGGAACTCCAGTCCGCTAATGTTTGGTAGTGGATTTTTACGTGCCGAGTTACCAGCCCTGACGCACAACCCTCAACTAAGGCACGCCCATTCACGCATGCCTCCACACAGAAGACGCTCTAGCTGAAAATCGAACGTGGCAACGTCTTGCTGTAAGGCGAAAACACGACCGCAGCACCACTACCGTGGATATATACATATATATATATA
This sequence comes from Protopterus annectens, assembly GCF_019279795.1. Lineage (NCBI taxonomy): Eukaryota > Metazoa > Chordata > Ceratodontiformes > Protopteridae > Protopterus > Protopterus annectens. Next base: position 697,341,472 of record NC_056737.1, on the reverse strand, counting down.
TATATATATATATATATATATATATATATATATATAAACATGTATGTGTATCTATAAATGTATATACATGTGTGTGTATATATATATATATATATATATATATATATATATATATATCATCATCATCTTTTTTGGCTGTTCCCATTAGGGGGCCACAGCAGATCATCCTTTTCCATTTCTTCCTGTCCTCTGCATCATGCTCTTTCACACCAACCGCCTGCATGTCCTCTCTCACCACATCCATAAACCTCATCTTAGGCCTTCGTCTTTTCCTCTTACCTGGCAACTCCATCCTTAGCATCCTTTTCCCAATATACCCAGCATCCCTCCTCAGCACATGTCCAAACCAACGCAATCTCGCCTCTCTTGCTTTGTCTCCAAACTGTCCAACCTGAGCTGACCCTCTAATGTACTGATTCCTAATCCTGTCCATCCTAGTCACACTCAGTGCAAATCTTAACATCTTTAACTCTGCCACATCCAGCTCTAACTCCTGCCTTTTCGACAATGCTACCTTCTCCAACCCATATAACATAGCTGGTGTCACTACCCTCTTGTAGACCTTCCCTTTCACTCTTATTGGTACCCGTCTGTCATAAATCACTCCTGACACTCTTCTCCACCCATTCCACGCTGCCTGTACTCTCTTCTTCACCTCTCTTCCACACTCACCATTACTCTGAACTGTTGATCCCAAGTACTTAAACTCATCCACCTTTACCAACTCTACTCCCTGCATCCTCACCATTCCTCTACCCTCCCTTTCATTTACACACATATATTCTGTTTTAGCCCTGCTGACCTTCATTTCTCTCCTCTCTAAAGCATATCTCCACCTCTCCAGGGTCTCCTCAACCTGGTCCCTACTCTCACTACATATCACAATGTCATCTGCAAACATCATAGTCCACGGGGCCTCCTGTCTAATCTCATCTGTCAACCTGTCCATCACTACTGCAAATAAGAAAGGGCTCAGAGCTGATCCTTGATGTAATCCCACCTCCACCTTAAACGTATCTGTCACTCCCACCGCAGTCCTCACCAATGTCACACTACCCTTGTACATATCCTGTACCACTCTTACATACTTCTCTGCCACTCCCGACTTCCTCATACAATACCACAACTCCTCTCTAGGCACCCTGTCATATGCTTTCTCTAAGTCCATAAAGACACAATGCAACTCCTTCTGACCTTCTCTGTATTTCTCCAACAACACTCTCAGAGCAAATATTGCATCTGTAGTGCTCTTTCCTGGCATGAAACCATACTGCTGATCACTAGTCATCACCTCCCTTCTTAACCTAGCTTCCACTACTCTTTCCCATAACTTCAAGCTGACTGATCAATCTTATCCCTCTGTAGTTACTGCAGCTCTGCACATCACCCTTATTCTTAAAGATAGGTACCAAAACACTTTTTCTCCACTCCTCAGGCATCCTCTGACTTTCCAAAATTTCATTAAACAATCTGGTTAAAAATTCCACTGCCATTTCTCCTAAGCACCTCCATGCTTCCACTGGTATGTCATCTGGGCCAACAGCCTTTCCATTCTTCATCCTCTTCATAGCTGTCCTTACTTCCTCCTTGCTACATGTGTGTGTGTGTGTGTGTGTGTGTGTGTGTGTGTGTGTGTGTGTGTGTGTATATATATATATATATATATATATATATATATATATATATATACACATATACATATAAATATACATACAGTGGATATAAATAGTTTACACACTCCTGTTAAAATGCCAGTTTTTTGTGATATAAAAAAATGAGACCACAATAAATCATTTCAAAACTTTTCCCGCCTTTAATGTGACCTATAACCTTTACAGTTCAATTGAAAAACAAACAAATCCGTTAGGGGAAAAATATAAAAAATAAAAAACATACAATAAGCTGGTTGCATAAGTGTACACACCCTTAAACTGTACATTGTTGAAGCACCTTTTGATTTAATTACAGCATTCAGTCTTCTTGGGTACACACCTGCCATCAATTAAAGAGACTGATTAATCCCAAATGAAGTTCAACTATTCTCGTAGGATTTTCCTGACGTACTCAGTTGTCTGCTACAGCAAAAGCCATGGCTTGCAGAGAGCTTGCAAAGCATCAAAGGGATCTCATTGTTGAAAGGTATCAGTCAAGAGATGGGTACAAAAAATTTCCACAACATTGGATCAACCATGGAACACAGTGAAGACAGTCATCAAAAAGTGGAGAAAATATGGGACAACAGTGCGGTAGTGGTGCTATAAAAGTGACGAAAGCCATGTTGTTGTGTGTGATGGTAGTTTGTGTGTGAGAAGGTAGTTCGTTAATTGAGCATGCACTACTCTTTCGAGTGTTTTGGATTAGGGAGGTATGATGACAGTAGGATGGTAATTTGTAAATTCTGTGGAATTACCTCCCTTGTGTATTTGTAGAATATGGGAGGTTTTCCAAATACTAGATACATGGCTCTAAGATATTGACTGATTGATGAGTATGGCTCCTGGATAGGCTATAGCTTCAGCTGCAAGTTTTAGAAAGTCAGTTGGGAGGTTATCTGATGCTAGAGTGGTTGGTTTCAATTTTTGAAGTAGTTTTTATGGATTTACCAGACACTGGGTTTAAGCTAAAGTGGGGGGGGGGTTTATTTTGGGAGATGGTGCTGTGTTGGGGGGGGGTAGAGTTGCTGATGATGGTTTGGGAGTTTGCAAGGACTTGAATAGTTTCTGTGAAGTATTTATTGAATTGGGTTGCTATATTGTCAGAACTGTTAGTTATTGTTGGGTTGGGGTAGTTGATTTACCTGAATGAAGTATGTTACTAATTGCAGTCCAGACGTTTTGAGGGTGTTTTGTATGTTTATTCTGGATATTGTGGTAGTAGCTGATTTTGACTGATCTCACTAGCATTTTTTGCTTTGTTACGTAGTTCTAGGTATGTTTATCTTGTTAACTTGGTTTTATTTTTGTGAAGTTGTTCCTACACCTTGTCTCTAGCCTTTAGTAGGGATCTACATTCTTTAGTTAGCCAGGGTGCATAACTGGAGTTAATTCTAATAGTTGTAGGGGGTGCATGGTAGTTTAGTATGTCTAGGAAGGTAGTGTTAAAAGTGCTCACTACATCTTCTAGAGGTATTCATTTTAGTGAATCCCAGTTGCAACTATTTAGTGCGGAGATGAAACTGTTTGGGTTGAAGTTTTTTTTGTTTCTGATTTGATGGAATGTGGTCTGGATGGATTGGTAAGTACATGTCCGAAGAACAAAGGTTGGGTGATGGTCACTTAGGCTATATGGAGACAGCCTGTTTGCGATGGTAAGGAGGGGCTGCTAACCAAAATCCAGTGTAGATTTGTCAGTCCTTGTAGGGGGATGTGACTAGTTGGGTAAACCTGCGGACATTTATGTGGACTAATGGATTTTGTGAGGAGCAGATAAGCCAATCAATAATATCCAGTAACCCAATAGGATTGTTTCTTGTGGAAAGGACTTGGAGATCCAATGAAGTAAATTTACCAAAGTGGGAATAGTTCTCCCTGGTGTGTGTGTGTGTGTGTGTGTGTGTGTGTGTGTGTGTGTGTGTGTGTGTGTGTGTGTGTGTGTGTGTGTGTGTGTGTGTGTGTGTGTGTGTGTAGCTTTTTCATCCTTAAACTTTAAAGCCCCTGTATTCATCTTCTGCTGTAGGTTCTGAAAAGGAATCCTTTCATCAGCCAGCCACGTGGACTGGATTTGCTCAGTTAAGCAAACCTTTGGCACCCATGGCAGAATTTTCTACCATTTCTAGCCATTATTTCCCCACATATTGCCTCTTGTTCTTTGTTGACATTTTCTGGGGCATGCCTTCTCTACCTTTGCAGTTTCTAATCAAAACTACTTCCCCTGCATTTGTTACGGTCCTGAAGATTCATTGCAGACAAATGAGTGCTGAAGATCTTTGCTACTGGACATATACATGGGATATTTAAACTGTAGCCCCCTTTTAGGTTATCTTTCAGTACTAGTCTGTTATAGCATGGTTTATCCATTCTTAATAAATAAATAAATGTTATTCCCTCCCCATTTTCCATACTGAACCTATGTCTTGCCAACCTGTCCCTGATAATTTTTCTCTTTCTTTGTCTGAGGTTGTCCATGAGGTTGCAAAATATTAATTCAAATAAATTACTTTTTTTTTTTGCAAAGCATAAAAAGAAAAAAAAAACTCATTTGAATGAACTTACTTGTCTGTATCCTTTGTATTCTTGGTGGTGTAGGAGGGTGAGAGATAGATGCCTTGGCAATAATGAAATTTAGGTAGGTCAAGTGGTTCACTTTGTTGTCAGTTCACTGAATACCCACACATTTACCCATTCCTACCTAAACATGCATATATATATATATATATATATATATATATATATATATGTATATGTACACATAGGTTTACTATCAAAATGCCGCTATGAAGTATTCGAACAACATATGTTCGAATACTTCATAGTTCGGCAGGTTATGTGAGCGACCGTTATTATTGTGAATGGACTGCGCATTCGCAATTATAACGTTCGCTCATGTAAGAGGATTGCGGTACAGTGCGGTTAGGGAAATACATCCCTTTCCTCACTGTAGTGCGATCTCGGAGTTGGAATATTAAGTTGGGGGGGGTGTGGAGGGCGCAACCCCCCACAGGGGGGTGCAGGGTGGCTTGTCCCCTGCATAAATGTGAGTTTAGGCTAGTTAGGTAGGGAGTTAAGGGAAGGGTGGGAGTGGTGTTGATTGCCGAAAATGTAGCGAGTGACATTTTCGACAATTAACAGCTGATGTCCTTCAAGGATGCATCTGCAGTCCTAACATATGGGTTGTCCTGCCTCAGGCAGCCCTTCGGTCGGCCGGATTCCAAAGTCTGGGTCTGGCCTCGGCTGATGTCGCACTTCACCCGATGTCATAGCTGCTGGGGTATAAAGGCATCAGCCGACGCCATTTTCCTCAGTCTTTCTTGCCGCGCGGTGCCCGAAGCAGAAGCTGTTCGCAAGTGCCGGTCGGTCAGATCCAGAGATTTCTACTACCGAAGACTTCTAAAAAGCTAAGTACCCCGTTGGGGACTCTTTCTTGCCTCAGCCGATGTCAGACAAAGTAAATAATTGTTTAACTTGTGGGAAACAAATACCTCATAAGGATTTCCACTCTTACTGCCTTCCTTGCTTAGGCCCAGACCACGACGTATCAGCTTGTCTAGCCTGTGCTTCCTTCAACCGACGGACGCTTAGACGTCGGTCGGAGTTTGCCGAAGAGTTTTTTGGTCCCGCTTTTGCATATAAAATGCCGTCGGAGACTCCGACTACACAATTAGCTAAAAAGCGCAAGGAAAAGGACCGACACTCGCGGCCCGTGGTTTCGGCTGAAACCACGGTTAGGCCAACCGCGAGTGTCTCAGTTTCGGCTGAAACCGAGTCCTCGGTTCTCCCTTCGGCCGAAAGCATGCCTCCGATAACCGAGGCCACACAGGCCATGGCTGAATCGGCTACAGAAATTACTGCTGCAAAAGCAGGCACCCAGGATTTGTCAGACACTATTCCTTTAGACATCTCTACTCCTGCACGTGGGGCTGCTAGACCCCCTGCTTCTATGTCTATCAAGGCCTTTTCCAGGGCTAAAGCAGCCAAAACGTCTAAGACGTTGCCTACAAATGCTCCCTCTCACAGGCCTACCTCTAGTTCCCAGATACTCAGCCTGGATGAGGATCTTATTTCTTTGATCAGGGGATCCCAACCTCACCCAGACAGGGCCTCTCAACCTCCTCCAGATAAGAGGCCTAGGACTGAACCCCCTGAACCTCTCTCTACAGACTATTCCTCAGATGGCTTAGATATTTCTGACCATCAGGAAGGCCCATATTCACCTTATGAGGATTCTGATGCAGAAGACTCCATTCCTTCTGCTTCCCCTCCTGAAGAATTTTCTTTTGGGGAAACCCTACACTCTATGAGGGAACACTTCCAATGGCAGGGCCAGGATTTTTCAGATTCAAGGAAAAGGCTAAGGACTTTTTTACACTTACCACAGCATAGGCCTTTAGCCATACCTCCTGTACTATCAGTTGTTGATGATGCATATAATGATGCCAGTACTGCCCCTGATTCTCTTCCTCCGGCCCCTGCCAAGCCTGACAGATATTACAGGGTCCCAGACACTCACTACCACTTGTATAAGGCTCATGTTGCAGACCCAGAAACCATTTCTCAGGGCCCTAAAGGTGTTGCAGCTGCCTCTGCCAAAAACACTCTTCCCTCTGAAAGGGAATCTAGAGCATTAGAGAGATGGGGTAAAAAGGTTTATACATCTGCTACTCTTTCAGCCAGGGCCTTAAACTGTCAATTTCACATGATTCAGTACCAGGAATTTTTGTTAGACCAGCTAAATAAAAAACTGTCCTCTCCTGAACCTATAGACCGTAAGTCCCTTCAGGATTTGGTACATAACTCTCAGCAGGTCAGTAATCATTTTTTAAAATGTGGCTATGATGCACTGGAGGCTTCTTTTAGATCAGCTATGACTGGAGCAGTGATTCGAAGGCATGCCTGGTTAAAAGAGCAATCCTTACCAGACCATGTTAAGTCAAAACTCCTAGATGCTCCTATGGAGAAACAAAGTTTGTTTGGCTCCCCTGCACAGGAGGTTCTAAAGAAAGTGGAAGAAAAAGCAAAATCTGTCCAAACAGTCAAGGATTTTTTGCAGGTCCAACCACCGAGGTTTAGCAGAAATTGGCCTTCGAAGAATTGGTCCTTTCCAGACACCTCCAGAGCACAGAGAGGCAGAAATAGATGCCCAAGAGGCAGAGGTCAATCTAGGGGTGCCTACAGGGGTCGTCAGTGGCAACCTGCCAACCAGAGAAGTGCTGCCACAGCTACGACTACAACCACTTCCACAGGACAGACACAATGACTTGGCTCTGATTCCGCCTACCAGGGAACAACTGGAAGCACCCTTGGGCGGAAAGCTAGCCTTATTTTCAGACAACTGGCATTGCATTACAGGAGACAAATGGACTTTACAAACAATAGACAAGGGCTACAGGTTTCACTTCCACACTCTACCAAAAAAGAGAGGAATGACAAACCTTCCACCAAGCCAAAAAACAGAGGCTCTAAAACAAATCATCAACTTACTAAGGATGAGAGCAATAGAAAAGGTACCATCTATGGAACAAGGCCAAGGATTTTACTCCAGACTATTCCTTGTACCAAGAAAAGAAAATCAATGGAGACCTATTCTCGACTTGTCCGCACTGAACACATACCTCATTGTTCCAAAATTCAAAATGCTGACCCTCCAGCAACTTCTTCCCATGTTGGGCAAGGAGTCTTGGCTGGTGACTCTAGATCTCAAGGAGGCATACCTGCACGTCCCTATACGACCAGATTGCAGAAGACACCTCAGATTTCTTGCAGGATCAGAGCATTATCAATTCTCAGCATTGCCCTTTGGCTTATCTACTGTGCCCAGAGTATTCACGAAATGCCTGGCATCAGTAATTGCTCATTGCAGGCTTCAGGGAATTCAAATGTACCCGTACCTGGACGACTGCCTAATACAAGCGGACAACAAGACAAAATTAACAAAGGATTTGGCCAATGTCATACAACTGTTGCAAGCCTTGGGATACACAGTCAACATTCAAAAGTCAAGGCTAGTACCATCCCAAAGGATAACATTTTTGGGTGCAGAACTGGATACAACAACTCAGATGGCTTTTCTCACAGAGGAAAAACAAAAGCAACTACCAGTCCATTTCATGGCATTAACAACACAAACTCAGCTTACTGCAAGGAAAGTCCTGCAAGCCCTGGGTTACATGGCATCCTGCATAATATTAATCCCGCATGCCAGGCTGCATATGAGAAAGTTGCAATGGTACCTAAGGAATGTATGGTCTCAACACAAGCACAGTCTAGAAGCCCAGATTCCAATTATTCCATGCCTGAAAAAAGAATTCCTGTGGTGGGCTCAGGCCTGTCAGATAAACAGAGGATTGCTTTTCCACAAACCACATCCAAGCCAGACCATCACCACGGACGCCTCAGACCTAGGCTGGGGGGCACACATGGAAGACAAGTGTATACAAGGCCTATGGTCCCAAAACCAGCTAAATCTACACATAAATCTAAAGGAGATGCTGGCAGTGAAACATGCAATCCAGGCATTCAGACCATTCCTCCATCAAGGTCACCTGCTGATAAGGACGGACAATACCACAGTCATGTGGTACATCAACAAACAGGGAGGTACACACTCATACCCTCTATGCCAGATAGCAATGGACCTGTGGAATTTGGCCCTGAATCTTAACATTCAACTGCAGGCCAGATTTGTACCAGGAAAAGAAAATTCACTAGCAGACACCTTAAGCAGAACTACCACGGATGCTCACGAATGGATGCTGCATCCAGATATCTTCAAAACCATAACAAAGAAATGGGGAATGCCAGAGATAGACCTGTTCACCTCCCCACACAACCACCAATTGAAGAAATTCTGCTCAAGAGTATACCACCCACTTGCCTGGAGGGTGGGACTCCCTTTCCTTTAGCTGGAAAAACCTGACAGCATATGCATTTCCACCTCTTCCTTTGATGTACAAAGTCCTACTGAAGATCAGAGAGGAACAGCCAAAGGTAATCCTGATAGCTCCAGACTGGCCAAGACAACATTGGTACCCGCTACTGAGAAGCATGTCTCGGGCACACTCATGGCCTCTACCGCTATGTCCATTACTTCTAACACAGAACAACTACAAGACCCTGCATCCAAACTTGAAAACACTGCAGCTAACTGCTTGGAATATTGCATAAAACAAAATCAACCAGATTTGTCTCAGAGGGTTAAGGACATTATCCTGGAGGCTCGCAGACCCTCCACAAGGAAAACATATTCAGCCAAATGGAAAAGATTCCTCATTTGGAGTGCAGCAAAGGGAGAATATGTCTCATTGGCAAACATAGCACACATCCTGGAATACTTAGCAGAACTGTTCCACAATGGCCTGTCCTACTCCTCCATTAAGATTCATGCATCAGCAATTTCAGCAGAGTACAACATGGATCCTCCTGTCTTCTCTCATCCTCTACTCAGGCAGTTCTTGAGAGGAATCAAAAACGTAAAGCCTCCAAGGAAACCACCTCTACCTGCATGGGATCTCAACTTTGTGCTGGAAAAATTAACACTTCCCCCTTTTGAACCAGCAGCAACAGCAGACTTACAGTTCTTATCTTGGAAAACTGCATTCCTGCTAGCAATCACTTCAGCAAGAAGGGTATCTGAGTTACAGGCATTAATGGCAGTCCAGCCTTTCCTTATCTTCCATCAGGATAGAGTGTCTCTGAGAACTAATCCTACTTTTATGCCAAAGGTGGTCTCCAGGGTATCATTGAACCAAGCTATTCATTTACCTACATTCTTCCCCAACCCACAGAACAAGGGGGAAAGACTACTACACACCTTGGATGTGCACAGACAATTACGCTACTATCTGGACAGAACTAAGGTCAGCAGAAAAACTGACCAGCTTCTGGTAGCATACGCAACAGGAGTGCAAGGAAAAGCAATTTCAAAACAGACAATCTCAAGATGGATAGGAAATTGCATTAGATTCTGCTACTCTTTTCATGGAAAGACAACTCCTAAAAATATCAGGCCTCACTCCACAAGAGCTACAGCCATCACTACAGCTTTCCTACAAGGAGTGGCTACCAAAGACATTTTAGAAGCTGCTACTTGGAGCTCCGTGCATACATTTGCCAAGCATTATAATCTTCCTTTATACTCCAGATCCCGAGCAGGTTTTGCAACTGCTGTTTTGCAAGGGATCTTAACTACACCATCATTATCTTAGTGCCTCCTCCCCCAGTTTGGCTATGGTATTCTACCCATATGTTAGGACTGCAGATGCATCCTTGAAGGACATAGTACAGTTTTGTACCTACCATAAATGTAGATGTCCGATAGGTATGCATCTACAGTCAGGATTACCCACCCTCCTTCCCTCTGTGGTATTCCTAGGGTACTTACCCTCTTTTAGCTAGCTGGGGGAATCTATTATGGTGTATTTGTTTGTATGTATATATATGTATATATATTTTGCTCTCTACTGTTTGGAATTATCTGCATTTATCCAAATTTAGCCTTCCTAGAGGGCACCTGGCATCTGGGGCAAGAAACACTGAGGAAAATGGCGTCGGCTGATGCCTTTATACCCCAGCAGCTATGACGTCGGGTGAAGTGCGACATCAGCCGAGGCCAGACCCAGACTTTGAAATCCGTCCGACCGAAGGGCTGCCTGAGGCAGGACAACCCATATGTTAGGACTGCAGATGCATACCTATCGGACATCTACATTTATAGTAGGTACAAAACTGTACTTTTTCGACATTAGGTACATACAGAAATTTGTACGTTCGGCGAAACACTTCGCTAATACGTACACATTTTATTTTAACTTTCGACTTATTGATAGTAAACCGTACACACACACACATATATATATATATATATATATATATAAACATATATATATATATATATATATATATATATATATAAACATATATATATATATATATATATATATATATATATATATATATATGGGTCTACTTTAAAAGACCGAAACGACGATTCCCCGACACGCGGAAAACGAAGACCAAACGACCGACAGGTAAGTTTCTCGAAAGGGTGATTTGCCGACAGCGGAAAGACCGACAAGGGTAATGTGTGATCGCGGCTTGGTAAGTGTGCGACAGTGACGGAGTTAGGAGCGGTCAGGTAAGT
>NC_056737.1:697258178-697325678 GCF_019279795.1 Protopterus annectens | reverse complement strand
CCTCACTGAAGGAACTTTTGTATTAATAAATTGTATAACAACAGAAGGATAATGAAGAAAGGTTGTAAGAAATCTTCCTCCCCTTATCTCAGGACCACAATGAAACATGCCAGCAAGGAATTTAAAATTACTTTTGGAAAATGTAAAGTAGAGTACAAGGTTAAAGTCACTACAGATACCAAAGGAAATTACAAGTATTTCTTCAATTATATCTGGAAATTAAGAAACAGTATTCAGCAGTACACCGAGCTCATCTGTAATATCACATATTCTGATTGTAAGGATATAGCCAGTATACAAGCAAACAATTTTAGCGCGAACTTTACTACACCTGTCCACATTGCCACTCCCAGTATCTCTGAAAATTTTGTTTCTCTGAAATCACCTTGGAACAAGTCTTAAAATCCTTCTCAAAAACTAAAAGTAATACTTCCATGGGACAGAGCAGCATACCAAGCTGCATTTTCATCATTGCCAGTTATTTACTATCTGAACGTCTACTTAAATATTTCAGCCTTAGCTTATCTGCACAGTTTGTGCCTGATACCTGAAGAATAGCTACTGTGACTCCCTTATACAAGGATTGCCCTCCTACATATCCAAGCAGTTATAGGCCTGTGAGCCTCATCAGTAAGGGTGGCTCACCTACAAATCCAGGCAATTGTAGGCCCATCAGCCTCACTAACCTTATATGCAGAACCATGGAATGCATCATAGCACAACCCATTTATGCAGACACAGGCAACTTAACTTACGTAGATCTCAGGCAGTTTGGTTTTGTGAAGGGCAGGTGCTGTCTCCTGAACCTGGTAAGCTTCTTTGAATAGGTTCCAGAAGCTGTGGACAATGGTCACTTAGGGCACACTACACATCTTGATCTGGCCAAGGCATTTGCTGGTATTGTTAAAAATTGGACAAACTTAATGTAGTCTCCTGTGTTATCCACATGATTGCAAATTGGGTATCCAGCAGAGTACTGGTTGTGAAAGTTGCTGGTATTCTCTCTCTACATAAAATTGTAACTGCTGGGTTACCATAGGGGTCAATGCTGGACCCTCTTTTGTTTGGCATTTATTTTGCAGACATCCACTCCTATATCCCAGAATCGCAGTTGATCAAGTTTGCTGAAAACTGCAAGTTGGGCACTGTTATCTGCTCATCACTGATTCTAAACAGCATCAGGTGTACTGAAAATGGTCTTACATTAAATGCAAACAAATGCAGCACAGTAGCATTCAACAAAAAAGCTGCTTTTACCTCATATGTTTTAAATGATACTCTTCTTCATACACACATGGTGATTACAAACCTGGGCATTTATGTGGACAACTCTCTCTTATTCAGTTATTATGTTTTCCACCATCATAGTCAGATATTCCTTCTGTCTTCATAGTCAGGAAATCCTTCCATCTGTTGTAGTTAATTTCAATATGAAACACCTCACTGAATAGAATGCCTCCTTTGGTATGTACAAATTAAAGCAAATTGCTCAAGTAGAAAGACTTCAAAAATACCTTAGTGAGAAATTCAAAGGCCTTAGATTCAACAGATTAACGCAACTCTTATTATACTCAGTAGTCTACACGTTGCTCCAAGGTGACCTGAGTCTTGCTTTTTGAGCCATGAAAGACTCAATCCTATTTGACCTTCTCTTTCTTTGCAAAACCAGTGGCTCTACAAACACTTACACAAGGGACCCAAATCTGCACCAACTAATAAGTCCCTACCTCAACAGATTTGCTGCCTGTGGAATAAGTTACATGTCAGACAAAGCAGTACTTTGAATACATTTGAAGTTAGTCTCGATGATTCCATAGGTAGACACAAATTTGTACCCCAACTGACATGTGCAGCCCTGCTTGATTTGGAAGGTAAGTACAATTAAGTGCACAAAAAGGAAGGCAACATTTAAATGTATCTTTGTAAAGGTGTATATGGCTAGGCAACCTATGGTCTTTGTGATCACTTACCCTGTATTGTCCGTATGTTCCTAAACATTTAAGCACTTGCATGATTTTGGCTTTTTAAATGCACAGCTAAAATGTTTGCACTTCCAAGCAGGGCCCTATCAACACCAGTTCAAAACCGAAGATCATGCCTTTTAACTGCTTTTCCCAGCACAACCTTCTGCTTTTCCCCACCCTTTACTATTGCACGGATCTGGATTATTTCAGTATAGTGACAAGAGTAATATGTATATATGATTGAAATTCATTTGACTGAGACCAAATGGCCTAAACTTCATTTGACCTAAATTTCATTTGACCTAAAACTCATTTCCCTGACAATGAGCACTGGCAGTCTGTAGAGCACTGTAAGGCAAGTAAAAGGTATATGTCATGTTGCCCACTGTAGTGCAACACTGGAGTTACAATTTATAGTTAAGGGATGTGAGTGGCGTAGCCCCCCACATTGGGGAGTGTTGGGGGCATAGCCCCCCACCTAGTTTGATTATATATTCTGTGGTTGATTTTATATTGTTCAGTAAAACTGAACTTTGTTGGAGGCTATACCACCCACACACCCCAATGTGGGGGGCTGTGCCCCTCACCCCTCAACTATATGTTGTAACTCCAGGGTTGCACTACAGTGGGCAACAGGACATATTCCTTTTACTTGCCTTACAGTGCTCTACAAACTGCCAGTACTCATTGTCAGTGAAATGAGTTTTACATCAAATTAAATGTAGGTCAAATGAAGTTTAGGCCATTTGGTCTCAGAAATGAATTTTAGGTCATATGAAGTAGACCTATATATATATATATATATATATATATATATATATATATATATAGTGTTATATGACATATTACTGCTGAACCAGTGGTAATTTTCATCACTGGTTCAGTTTGTCAAATTATGTAACAGCTGAAGTTCATTAAACCAGTCGTTAGATAACTCAAGTTTTTTTTGTCCTTACTTTGAGTTTGTGCGACCCTGTAGTTAGTGTATTTAATTTTCGAGATTGTGGGGGAGTATAATGTTGATATTAGCTTTACTTTTGGTAATAGTAAACAAAACCCATTGGTGTTAATTTGCTATTCCTTTTTTTGTGATGATTTTTGTGGTGATTAATGGTAATTGCTGATGAGTTTGTTTGCTTTGTGTTTTGATCAACCTCACCAGCAATTATTCATTATAAATTCATATCTCTCTCTCTCTATATATATATATATATATATATATATATGTGTATATATATATATATATATATATATATATATATATATATATATATATATATATATATATATATATATATATGTATGTGTCTGTACATGTAAGAGTGCATAGACATATATGCGCACACACACACACACACACACACACACACACACACACACATATCTTTGTACACACACATACACACTTTTATGTATATATATATATATATATATATATATATATATATATATATATATTATATATGTTCGTACAATTCATAGGAATTGCAAGACAACTGAGTTCTGTGATGATTTACACCTTGCTAGTATCCAATCTTAGTCCCCACCCCCTTTCTGTTGTTTTTTCTAAGCCAGCTAAGTCCAGGGTGAATTTGTGGGTATGCCTCCAATCATCTAGGTCCCATTTAAAAGGCAAGAGTCTATCAAAATGTATAATTTACATGGGCAGTCTGTTCCAGAAGTGGGGGAGAAATTAGGAGACGAATTTGTCTCTCCATTGCATTTTATCTGCTAGTGGAGATATAGGTCCTTGGTTCTGGTATCTGTGGAACTATTAAACTTGTGGAGCTGCAGGAAATTCAGGACAAGTGGGTCTCTAGTAACATGGAAGGCAAGGCATAACGCTACTCTCAAGAGTCTATCAGATACTGCATGAAGGGGCAGTGCTTCCATTCTACCTTGGTAGCTCAGGGTCTTTAAGCCTGTGGTCTTTCTGGTTAGGAATCTATGTGGTCTTTCTAGTTGTTTGACATGTAGTAAGGTACATCCTGAAGGGAGCATCATACTTAATTGCCCTAATAAATGCTGAATGGTACATCCTGAGGGGAGCATCATACTTAACAATTGCCCTAATAAATGTTGAATGGTACATCCTGAAGGGAGCATCATACTTGACAATTGCCCTAATAAATGCTGAATGGTATATCCTGAAGGGAGCATCATTAACAATTGCCCTAATAAATGCTGAATGGTACAAACTGAAGGGAGCATCATACTTAGCAATTGCCCTAATAAATGCTGAATGGTACATCCTGAAGGAAGCATCATACTTAACAATTTCCCTAATGCTGAATGGTACATCCCAAAGGAGGCATCATACTTAATTGCCCTAATAAATGCTGAATGGTACATCCTTACCAATTGCCCTAATAAATGCTGAATGCAAGGAATAATGACCTCTAGATCTGAATGTTATTCCCTTAGCTATGCTAAGTAGAATTTTTTTCTGACTGCTCTCATCAAGTGATGATCAAAAGAGGGAATCATTAACCCATGATCCCAAGTCCCCAACAGCATTTTAATTCTGAAGTGGGGCATTGTCTATGCTATGCTCATCTAAGGGGAGGAGTTGTCTACTAAATGTGACAACATTGCACTTTGTGCATTTAATTTAAGCCCATTTTTCAGTACACCAGTTATTTATGCGTATAAGTTCTTGCTGAAGGGTTAGGGGATTAGAGGAGAACTTGACAGTAATATCCAGTATGCATTCATCTGAAAACTTAATTAGCTAGAGGTCTTGGTTTCTGGTCTGGACATCAGAAAAATAAATGATGAAAAGGTGGAGTCTGAACACTTTACCCTAAAAGACACCACTGGTGACTTTCATAGGTAGGTTCATAGGTAGGTACTAGGCTATCGGCCCTAGGGCCCATACAAGCATAGCCAAAAAATGTACCCTGGCTTTCGCCACCCAAGAAAATAATTTTCCTGTGCCCCTGTCGAGCAGAGCCACAGAAGTGATCCCTGGGGTGAATTTCCCATTTCCCATCCAGTCATCAAGATTTTTCTTGAAGAGTGCTAATGAGGAGCTGTGTTTGACATAGATAGGTAGTCTGTTCCAGAGTATGGGAAGTCTCTGGGACAGGAATCTATCCCTCCAGCATGTTCTGTTTATTGTGGTGACAAGGTTAATGTCCCTAGAGCGTGTAGCTTGGAGGGATTGAGATTTCTTTAAGTGGAGCATGTCCAACAGCTCTGGGTTTGACATAGCTTTGTATGTTAGGCAGAGATCGCCCCTGAGTAGGCGATATGCGATGGAGTAAAGCTGTAGTTTTTTGAGACAGTCTGCATAGGGCATATGTTTGAGGCCAGTAATCCTCTTTGTGAGGTATTTCTGTGGTCTTCCCAGTTGTTGTAGATGTCTTGTGAGGTACATACCAAAAGGGGCGTTGTACTCTATAATGGGTCTAATGTGTGATGAGTAGAGGGGAACAATGACCTCTTTTTTTCTGGATGAGAATCCTTTTGTGATGAGATGAGCCACGTAGAAGGATTTCCTGACTACTGTGGCGATGTGATTATCAAAGGAGAGACTACTGTCCACCTGTGTCCCAAGGTCTCATCATATTTTCGGCATTAAGTAGACTACCAGCTATGTGGTAGTTCATGGGTACAGAGTTTTTACCAAAGGGGATGACAATACACTTTTTGGCATTGAGCTTCAGGCCATGGCTTTGACACCAGGTATCTGTCTCATTGAGGCCCTTTTGTAGTTTGTCCTCATCATTAGGAGTTTTGATTATGGCTCCTAGTTTGCAGTCATCTGCAGTGTTGGCCTGCACTTCAGAGAAGTAGATACCAAACAGGAGAGGACCCAGGACTGAACCCTGTGGTACTCCACTTGTCACTGGTCTGATGTTGGATTTGGAATCCGCTACTTTCACAGTGTGGGTTCTGTCCGTGAGCCAGTTGGCAACCCATCTTGTGACATTGGGATTTATACCTAGTTTAGTGAGCTTATCTATAATTCCATTATAATTCATTCCTTCTAATGAGGTGCCTGCCACTTACACTGTGTGGGTTCTGTCTTTTAGCCAGTTTGCTAATCATCTTACCAAATAGGGGTCTATTTTTAAAGTGTTATGCATACATACAATGTTAGCATGGGATATGGTGTCAGATGTCTTGACCAGGTCAAGATGTGCTGTTTCAACAGTATGACCAATGTTGACAGTCTGTGTATCCCTCTAGAAGAAGTTAACCAGTTTAATTTGGCAGAATCTTACCTTGGCAAAGACAAATTGCTGCAGGTCAACTCTAATGACATTTTTGATATCATGGTTTATAAGGTCAGTTACAATATGTTCCATGGCTTTGTAGATGAGACTCCTACAGCTGATAGGTCTATAATTCCTGGGATCATTGGTAGGGCCATCCTTGTGGAATAGCATCACCAATGAGGTATGCCAGACTTCAGAAATAAAACGTGAGGTTAGACATTGTTTAAGTAGTTTGAAGAGTGGTTCTGCCAAAGCATGCTTAGTACTGATTATTAAACAACCAGTTGCATTGTCAGGCCCCATAGAAAAGTACATTGGTCTTAGTAAGCACATTTACTATACACTTCTTTGTGAAAAAAGGGGTTTAAGGGATTCAGGGATATGTGGATTTTGGACAAGAGGTCTCTTGGGTAAAATTAGTACTGAATGTGTTTGCTAGTACATTGGCAATGTCTAATGGGTGTGAATAAGTAGTGCCTTTATTGTGTGTGTGTGTGTGTGTGTGTGTGTGTGTGTGTGTGTGTGTGTGCGTGCGTGCATGTGTGTGTCTGTGTGTGTATGTGTGTGTGCGCGTGCGTGCATGTGCACGCATGTGTGTGTGTGTGTGTGTGTGTGTGCGTGTGTGTGTGTGTGTGTATCTGTGTGTTGGTATGTGCATTCAGTTACATCCACACACCCAAATGTTGACAGCAAAAGATCGACAGTCCAGATGCCGATACGGCACTACACATATGCGAGAAACATCTTTGGTGCAATTACATCTAAACTTGAAAAAATAAAACAGAAAAGAAAAACTGCCCCTTCCCCCACACACACATCCTTGGTAATTATGTATATTAACTCTGAGGTCTCATAATTCTGGGGAAGAGGAATATTCCCCAATAGTGGAAACTGTTAATCTCAAACATCTGTCTACCATCTGCTTTGTGGACCAAAGTGGTCCACAAAATAGATGTAGACATTTGGGAGTTTTGACTAACTTAACCGCTCCAATATATGTATATATGTGTGTCTGTGTGTGTATGTGAGTGGCTCTGGTGTTTAATGAGGTTTAGGCCAATGTCTTACACCAAACTTCCTACCGCTGCAAACTTCCTACTGCTGCAGTGCACAATAGTTCATGTATCACACAGCCTAGACTATGTATACTCCATTTATCCATTTTTCTGTTTTTGTATATAACTTCAGTGGGCTTTGTTAAATGTCCGTGCTTCTACAGAATAGGGCTTTAAGTAGTTTGAATAGGACTTTTTGAATGGAGTGTAGATTTGTATTCTTGTCGGGAGTTTTTTTATTCTCATTTATATTTTATTTTGTTTTTGTTTATTGGGTTTGCCCAAGTGGGTTTTGTTTAAATCTCCTTTTTATTGGAGGTCCGGATAGAAAACCTTCATCATATTACTAATATTTTTAAACAGACATTCAGTAATTGAACGGACAGACACTGAGTAATATACTTTCATAATTACATTTAGATTTAATAATTAGATTACATTCATATGAAATAAAGTTAACTATTATAGTATAAAAGGGTTTACTGTCAAAAATCTGAAAGGTTGATGTTCGTGTGAGTGACTGACTGAAAAATAACATCAGAAAATGTTATGCTGATTATTCAAAATTTTGTAATGTTCGGCTCAACATTCAACATTTACTGTACAGTTCATCATCCACGAAAATAGCTATTGAAAAAGCATACATGGTTTTAGTGTTTGCAGGAGAGCAAGCCCCCCACACCCCCTGCTAATTATATATTCTAACTTCGAGATCGCGCTATTGTGAGGAAAAGGTAATTTTCCCAATCCGAACTGTAGTGCAATCCATTTGTAAAAAGTGACACTCAAAATCATGAACAAAAGCTGCATCCTGATTTTCTGGAGGCGATGTAATTTCAGGTCAGGATTTTCACTTTTTGCACCTTTACCCTTGACCATCTGAGCGATGGTAACGTAACTTTCAGACTTTTGATAGTAAACCATATAAAAGATATGCATTTAGTAGATGTTGAACATTGAGCATTTGAAAATGGGATTTAGAGGGTTTGTCAAATAGATAGCAGATCTTTTAATTACTGCTTAGAAATTATAAGAAATGGAAGTGATGGAAGGAACTTACTTTGTATAGCAGAAAATGTTAATATTGTAGTTAAGAGTTGAAGTATTAAGCAAGTTCAGAGAAAATTTTATATATATGCATACATAGAATATCTTCTTCTTCTTTCGGCTTTTCTTGGTTAGGGATCGCCACAGCGGATCACCTGTCCACTCATGATTTGGCAGTGGAGTTTTACAGTGTCGAGTTGCCAGCCCGGCACCCAACCTTCCACAGAAGGCACACACATGCACGCACTCACGCCTAAGGCCAATTTAGAGTCTCCAATCCACCTACAACATGTCTTTGGGATGTGGGAGGAAACCAGAGCACCTGGAGGAAACCCACGCGACCACAGGGAGGACATGCAGACTCCGCACAGAAGGCACCCCAGCCAAGGATCGAACCGGAGAGCCTCTTGCTGTGAGGCAGCAATGCTAACCGTTGCACCACTGCATATATATATATATATATATATATATATGTGTGTGTGTGTGTGTGTGTGTGTGTCTGTGTGTGTGTGTGTGTGTGTGTGTGTGTGTGGGGAGAGAGAGAGTGAGATAGATATGTGTTCCATCCAAACACTTAAAATCTTAAGTTTCACTGTTTGAATTTTTGGCTGCAGTGTTCAAAAATTAACTTTTCAAATGTCATCATTATTTAGGTGCAGAAGAACTAGGTACTGTGGGGATCGGAGAATTTGCCCTTTCCGCATTGTAGCGCAGTCCAGGAGTTGCTATATGTAATTAAGTGGTGTGGAGGAGGTGCAGGGGTCTTGCCCCCTTGCAAAAAGTAGTATTTGTTTTTCTTTTAATCTGTGTGATATGGAGTTTTGTGTATTTGAATCTTCATAATTTAAATTGTTTTATTCAATTTCTTATTGTCTGAACTTTGTATAGTTTGAATATTTAACACAGACTTTATTTTTCTACCTCCTATGCTGCTGATCATTAAGCCACTGATGAGGCAACTATCACCCATTCATTCTCCTTGTAAGCGGTATTAAAATAGCAGCAGTGTGACTGTCACCTAGGCAGTAAGGTGTATAATGAAGTGTCGTGATGGGTGTTACCCACCTTTATAGAGTCATAGATATTCCAAGGCCATCGAGTCTTATGACCATTCACTGTTTGCTAGTACCCCCCCCCCCCCTAGTCTACACCCATTTTTCTCCAGAAGGGCCGTATCAGTCAGTCCCAGGGTAAATTTGTGGATACCCATGCAGTTATCTAGTGTATTGTTATTGTAACATAGTGAGTTGTAGTGCTTAACATACATGGGAAGTTTATTCCACAGTGTTGAGAGGTGTTGGATTAGTGTCTTATCACCATGTATTTGTTTGTGAAGATTTGGGTCCCTGGTTCTAGTGTTGGTAGAGGTATTGGACTTGAAAAACAGGAGATTCAGAACAATGGGATCTGTAGTAGCACAGTAATCAAGACTGAGATCTCCCTTCAAAAGTCTGTAGGACACTAAATAAAAGGATAGATCATTCAGCCTCTCTTGGGAGCACAGAGATTTTAGGCCTGTGATCTTACTGCTTCGAAATCTTTAGGGTCATTTTAGTAATTTAATTTGTTTAAAGAGATATGTCCCATGGGGAGCAGTACTTGATAAATGGCCTGAGCAGTGCTGAGTACAATGGAGTGATTACCTCTTGAGACTTTGATGGCATTCCTTTGGAAACTGACTGGGCTAAATTAAAAGATTTCCTGACAAATGCTGCCACGTCATGGTCAAATAAAGGGAGCTATCAATCCAAGTACTTAGGTCCCTGACTACATTTTCATTTTGTGTGTTGTATATACAGTATGATGAGGAGAGGGGTTGTCTACTAAAAGTAATAATGCTACACTTTTTAGTTTTCATTGAGACCATGTTTATTACACCAAGAGTTAACTGTAGGATTTGTGTATCATAGGGTGACTTAACAACAAGCACTGCTTTACAGTTCTTTACAAACTTTGATGCCAGAGGACTTAGCTCTCTACTTGCAGATTTGAAAAGGAAATACCAAAAAGGAGAGGTCTCATTACCAAGCTCTGAGGGACACTACTAGTCACTTCTATACTTTCTGATGAGACACCTGCAATTTACACTGTTTGGGTTTATGTCTTTCAGCCAGTTTGGTCTTCATCTTATTATATGTGGATTTATTGTTAAAGCGTTTAGCTTTTGTATAATGCCAGCATACGGAATGGTTTTAAACACCTTTGCAAGGTCAAGATACACCATGTACAGTGCATGTCTACCATCTATAGCCTCAGTAACCCTTTCAGTTAAGTAGACAGGGTCTGTCCTGATGTAACAGCTTATCATGTCAGTTACAATACTTTTCATGTCTTTGCAGGGAAGGCTTATATGGCTGATAGGCCTGTAATTACCTGAGTCAGTTGTAGGACTACCCTTATAAAGGGGCATCACCACTGCAGTTCACCACTCATAAAGGAAAAAATCAGTAACTAAACGTAGGTTAAACAGCTTGAGGAGTGTGTCTGCAAGGGCAGGCTTAACACCATTAAATAAACTACCTGGTATGTTGTCAGGTCTCACGGAGGACATATTTTTGGTATTTTTGCACTCTCAGTAAATGGTCTTTAGAGATAATTGGGGGAATTAGGGATTCCAATACTTCAGGGATTTGAACAGAATTTAATGGCATAACCATCAGAAGTCCTGATTATCTTGTGAGCAAGACCCTGTGTGGTCTACAGTCTCCCTAATGTGTGCCAGCACCTCCCCCTTGAGGGAGGGAGGCAGGCAGTGCCTCCTCACTTTTCTTTGTCCTGCACCAGGTTTTCCATTAAGCTATAAATTGAACCATGGTTACCTAGGGAATAGGTATGGTATTATCACTTTATGCCAGGCACCTGGCACTAAATTTGAGGTAAATCTAAATTTTTTGGTGGTGTCACTTCATTCTTTAAGTATTTTAATAGTGCACCATGGCTTATGTTGGGATATGATAGCCTAATAATTTCGCAAGCTTTTGAGTTATTTTATTTTCAGTTAGTTTTGATAAGTAGGTTTAGGTTTACTTTTGCCAGCAATGCCATTTTCTGTCATTGCTAGGGAGTTCATTTAGGTGGACTGTCTTGTCATTTTGGGAGTTTTAAGTTTGCATTTTGTGTTTGCAGTATGTGACATTACACAGTTTTATATTGAAGTTAATGTCAAATATGATCCTTGTTTTACTTTATTATTTTTAATTTTATTTTACTTTTTAATTAAGTGTAAATTTGAGTGTGGGGGTATTTTTGGACAGCTGTGGTGTTTTGGAGTTGTGTGTGTGTCTGTTCATTGTGTGAACATTTAGTTTAGATCAAGTGAGTAGTGTAAATTTGGGGGTTTAGGGGAATTCTAAATCTCTGATGACACATGAAGAGTATAGATACACTCATGGCATGTTGTCATCAAGAGTCTGTCAACTTTTTTTGTTGAGTCAAGCGTGTGTGTGTGTGCGTTTATGTATATATGTGTGTGTGTCTCTCTCTCTCTCTCTCTCAATATATATATATATATATATATATATATATATATATATATATATATATATGTTTGTGTGTGTGTGTGTGTGTATGTGTGCGTGTGTAAATATATACATATTACAGTGTATTTTATCATATCTGGGTTCTACCAGTAAGATAATTATGTGATTTGTGGCAGTCTGGCTTATGAAGCAAGATGATGTTTAGAAATAATTGGGAGAGTTAGGGATTCTGATACCCATACTGAAGGTTTAGGAAAGAGTTTTGTAATGACTTGTAAAGCCACGCACATCAGAAACCAAATTCCTTAACCCTACAGGAGATGATATTTAATATACCACCCAAATCAGACTCTCACATATTCCATTTATCAGGTTTTGCTTATCTTTTTTAGGTTAGGATAGTGCTTTCAGTTGGTTTCAGTGGATTACACGAATTACCTAAGTATATACTCAACAGGGCTTTAGGGAGTTTCTGTAGATTTTTTTGGAGGGTGATGGCATACCTTCTGGATTGCTTTTTTCTGTAATAACTTTATATTCTTTTGTGTCGAGTTTCAATTTGCTTTTAAGTATTTTAATAGTTTAATGTGGGATAAGTTACAATTTATATTTTTTTACTTTTGTAAAATGTTAGTTAATTCATTTCTAGTTAGTTATATAGTTAGAATCAGGTTTGTTTTGCCAGCACTCCTTTGGATAGATGTGGTCTTTTTATTTTTCCTTTTATTTTCAAATGTATAAAAAATCATGTGAGTTGACAGTATTATTTTGTTATTGTGTGTGTGTGTGTGTGTGTGTGTGTGTGTGTGTGTGTGTGTGTGTGTGTGTGTGTGTGCACGTGCGCCCATATTCTAAGACTTTTTACTTTTTTCACACAGAATTGAAGGATAGATGCTGTATTTTTTAAAATGTTTTGCTTTAAATATAAGTATGAATTTTGGTTTGTAGAAATTTGTTTAGGTGAGCTATGATTTTTTTTCGTCTTTTTGTGTTGTACGTGTGCACTATTGAAAACTTCATTTTAGTTTTTAGTGAGAATTGCATATGTGGTGGATCTAGGGAAATGACTCCCACAGTGATATAGATAAAAACACAGATATCTTAAATGTACCAGGTTTGGCATTTGTAGCTTTTTTATCTTGGGTGTAACATTAGGATAAATATGAATAGGTATGTATGCATACTTATGTGTCCATCTATGCATACATGCATACACATATGAGGGTTTATTTTGTGCATGATATGTATCTGACTATGCATATGTACACACACACACACACACACACACACACACACACACACACACACACACACACACACACAGACACACACGAAGATATGATGAGAATATAAGACGTGACTTGAATTTTTAAAAGGTGAAGATAAGACAAGACAATAATTTTTAAAAGGCTAACAAGTGAGCTGCTTTCTTTAAATGGTCCACTGAAGTACACTGCTAGACATCTGAAAAAATCACATACTCTGGATATTAACTCATAGGAATTTCATTTCCCAAACCACAGTACTTAAAATTAATATTATTAACCAAAGAAATTTAACTAATACAAGTATTAGGCCTCCATAACCATTTCCCAATTGTTAAGGGCTATGCCCTGCGTATTCCTCTTAATTATTTATCATCTCTGAGCATATAACCTTTTAAGCTTTATTATATAAATTAAAAAGAAAATTGTCTTCCTCTTACCGTCGCCTCCATTTAAATTTAACTTATCTTTACATTTTGTTATTCAGCTTAAGTAACTCTGGACTTGGCTAATTGTCTGTTTATTGTTGGCTAACTGTCTGTTTATTATTGATGAAGAACTAAAATTTGACACCCGCATCCACCTTTCTACTCCCCACCCTTATGTATGGTGCCCTTCTTTTCACCAATCTCCATCTTGGCCTTCGGTCCAAACTTGAATCCTGCTACTACAATATCTTCAAATTTGCAACCAATTCAAAAAACTCATCCCACCACTGCCACACCCTTCTCACCATGAACTGGCTTGAACTACCTAACTACCTCAGTTACCTACAACTCTCCATTGACCAAAAGCTCATCTTTAAATCTGCCAACTGCCCAGCTCTTGCTACTTCCTTAAAGCCTTACATTCCCAACCGCTCACTCAGAGCCAAAAAAACAAAATCTCCTTCAGGTCCACAAACCTGCACGAACTCCTGACCATCTACTGCTGTCCCACTCCTTAGCTAAACAGTGAAACTCTCTTCCCACACACCTACGCAACCTACCCAACCATACAAATTTCACATCTCAGCTACTCTCTCATCTTTCTTCCAAATGGGAATGCCCTTGCCACACTCGAACATAACCCCCCCATTCCACCTTGCACTAACTCATCCAACTACCTCTACTATTACTTCATCCCACCCAAAACAATCCCTCCCCTACTAAAAACTAATTTTCTCTCTAATATCTATTGTACTCATAGTTCTCAACCTTCCATCTCCAAAATGAGGAACACTAACCTTCATAATGTGGAACAAATGGGCAAAATATGGAACACATATTAATGGCTTACTAACAACTTCAACTAGGAAGGCCATAGGATGGTTAAAATATGCTGATTTTACTTTTAAAGAAGATCTTTTAATGAATTAATGTAATTAATTTCTATTTACCATGGATTTCACTTAAATTCCTAACACTGACTGTGTGACAGAGTCTTTCAATGTGGAACTTCGAGGAATTTTGAGGAACATGAACTTTTTAAGACCCCAAATGAGGTACGTTCCTCGTAATGAGGTACACTTGAGAGGTATGATTGTACTATACTCTCCAATCTCAAATATACTATTACCCTCTCCATGCATAATATTTTCCTAACCTAATAATGGCTAGTAGCTATATGTTTTGAAATGTTAAACCCACAATTGAGTTTATAACAAAAATATTTACTTAATGTAAATGTTGAAATTTTTGTATTGAATTATGTCTTTTCATTTTTGTAACATTGTGACAAGCCAATTGCAAATATTATGGAATATCTGTAAATGTTTAATTAGCTGTATGAACTATGTCCTTTTGTAACATGTGAAATGTAACTTGCAATTATTGTGGAGTTTTTCTCCCCGGGTCTCCACTGAAAACGGGCTCTTCTTGGCCCAGTGGACTTCCCCGGTCATCAAACTTAAATAAATAAATAAAGTAAATAAATTATAAATTCATTGTATCCTAATTTCAAGAAAAAGACACAATTTGAAGTTAGAAGATTAAGGGATTTAGATAAATATGAGAAAGTATTTTTCCACACAGCAAGTGTTTGATGCAGACAGCAGCTTTACCGTAGGCACTATGCCACCAAAAAGGTGAGAAAAATTGCTTGGGACAGACATAAATCATTTATTGCCTAGATGGAAAAAGTGAAATGTTGCTTAAATAGGATCTACATCTTATCTTACAGACAGGAAATTAAGCCCTTTGACTTCATATGTAAATTGGTCTATACCTATCATCACGAAAGTCTGCGTTTCTTCCAACCAGAGTGTTTTACCAAAATTGCACTCCCTGCAAATGAAAGTTAATGGATTCATGGGCTATGTGGGCCATCAGTGCCTGTGTGTCTGTTTGCAGGACTCTAGTGTGAGAATTGGAATAACTGCAGGGTATCACCTGTTGTACATGTCAGTTATGCTGGGTTATGTCATACCAGGGACAACAGCCCCTATTTGACTTCTACAGCATGTGTCAGGTCCACATGTCTGAAAAATACAGCTGTATTGTCATTACATGATAGAAGAGCAGCCTTTTAAATAAAACTGCTCTTGAATGGTCTTACGCACTTGTTTATCACTGAAAGAAGCTTTTTTGAATTACTGGCACAGCACTAATAGATCTGTCACCAAAGACCCTTTAGTTTACTGGTTATATCTTTCTATGAATTGTCCTAGAAAGCACCTCCTTGTAATCCTGCCTTACAGTGTGCATTTTATTGTCTAACACCTCCTGCAGTGCAAAGTATGGATATGTGCTTTCCTGTAGAAGTGCTTATCTCTTTTGGCTATAGGAGGCATTCTTTGTGTAGCTGCTGAGTAATACTGAAGTTTGTCTCACTCATCACTCAACTCTTTCTTCCTAAGTTTACCATGATAAGCAACACATTAGCGCAGATGTTGTTTGCATCATACCGCATGATGACAACTGGAATGTAATTGCTTGGGGCTGGACCAGATAGCCTTTTCAACTGCAGTTCTTTTGCACTGGTCATGCAATCTTGTTTTGGAAAGACGTTTTGTCTAATACATTAACTTGTGTTAGATATACAACCAAATTATTTATACTACTGCAGGATCAACCAAGAAAAACAGCATGGGTATTATCAAAATTACAAATGCAACTGCTTTATTCATTTAATAGGAAACTTCTAGCACTGGTCATTAGCACAGGACATCTGCGTGGCAAAATCTTAAGCATTACCCTAAGCTCATTAGGCTCATTGCTTTTGCCTCCCTACTGTTCAGTGTAGACTATAGAGTGGCAAAAGTAGAATGAACACTCACTCACCTCTGCAGTACACAAATGTTTGTCACCAGAGTTACGTCCTGCATTTACCATTTGAATTCATATCCCTAGATCTTTTTTTGCAGTAGAATTCTCAAGGGAGTAATTTGAAAAGGTGAATAATTAAGCTAGGCAGACACTTTATTCAGATTGACACACTGTGTTACTTCTGACTTCACATAGGCTGTCTTGTGCAGAAAAAGTAGCATTAGAGTTACTTCACCGAGTTTAGTTAAAAGACCTGTTGCTGCAACCTTTTCTGAGCTTATACTGCATAGAATAAAGAAGATTTTTAATGTGACTACTAAAAGAACTGTAAAATTTCTTGTTTCTGCTGGATTATAGCAGGCACATGAAGACAAGCTCTGTCAGCCAAGCACTGTCTTTAATTAATTTTGGAATTATATGTTTAGGAACTATTACTTTGGCAGGCTATGGATGAAAGACGCACTGTGGTTTTTTTATGTAAACAAGGCTGCTATTTCTGAAGTATATAATTTCCACTTAGCAGAAACTTTTGACATTTCCATTCTAGTCTTTGAAATATTGATTCTTTAGTAAGTATATCTGAGTGAGGGAATGAAAATAGTTTTTAGTTATGCTGAATCTGATGGAATAGCAACAGCTGCATATGATTACCATTTGCAGATATTGTGTGTTCGCATCTGTTACTCCCCAGTTTTCATTTATTACTCATTGCTTTTTGTCGCCTCACAGTAAGACGCTGTCCGGTTCGATCCTCAGCTAGAGCGTCTTCTGCGTGGAGACATGCGTGAATGGGCATACCTTCGTTGAAGGTTGTGCGTCAAAGCTGGTAACTCGGTACGTAAAAATCAACTACCAATCATTAGCGGACCGGAGTTCCTAATCGGGAAAAGCCGAAAGACACAGACACAGACAGACTCATTGCTTTTATGTCAACCTGTGTCAGCCTTAGCGTTAGCTGTTGAAAAGTAGTTTGACTTACTTTGTTAATGGCACGCCAGTGCTGACAAGTTATTTTCTTTAATGCTTTACTGTAATCACAGGACAGATGCATGCACGATAAGCACTTTAAAATGCCACAAGGGAGTGCACAGAATTCAAAAGTTGGTACCTTTCAAAACGACGGAAAACAAAGATCAAGACAGAGTGGATGGCATGAGTGAAATATGGGGATATTTTCTACAGAGAAGGTGTTGGGTACATGGAGCAGTTTTCAAGTGAAGGTCATGGATTCAAAAATAGTAGGGAAATTCAAGAATGCCTAGATTAGACATAAAGTATTCATTTAGTTATTGATTTTTTTGACCAAGAAAGTCTGGCTGCATGGAAAATCCCTTTCCCTCAGCAGCCTAGAGAGAAAAGTTCAATAAGATACAGAGAGAGAAAGTAATATATATATACACACAGTATAATAAATCATTTGAGCACACAGTAAGGAGAAAAAGCAATTGTTTGACCACACAGTAGTGAAAAAACATTGCCAATACTTGTGTATGGTCAGCATACTAACATATTATAATCATGATATTATTCAAAGGTGGATCAACCCGCGGTGGTGGTGCTGCGGTAGCGTTGTTGCCTCAAAGTAAGATGCTGTCCGGTTCGATTCTCAGCTAGAGCATTTTCTTCGTGGTGACATGTGTGAATGGGCTTACCTTCGTTGAAGGTTGTGCGTCAGGGCTGGTAACTTGGCACGTAAAAGTCAACTACCAATCATTAGCGGACCGGAGTTCCACTGTAGCGACCCCTAACCGGGAAAAGCCGAAAGCCGCAAACATTCAAAGGTGGATCAAAATGAGTGTTTAGAATAACAACATTTAGATCTACAGTATTTCATAATAGTAAGACACTGGTAAAGCGAACCTTTATAACAATGTAAAGTTGAGGACAGTGTGGTACAGTGTATTTGACCAAGTAGGTATAATAGAACAGGATGAGCTGGAAGGATACTGGCCAAGTAATTGTTTTAGATCAGGGTGGGATAGAGTGGTTAAGGATAGTTTTGGGCGGGGGGGGGCTTAGCCAGGTGTGGTTCATAAACAAAGCCATGTGGCCTTTAGATATTAATTCAGTGGTAAAGTGGTCATTGTGTGAAATGATTTCCAACCTAGTAGAAGATTGAAGTGGCCCAAATGTTCAAAGAAAAACAGTGCAATAAAATACAACAATATATAAATGCTTGCTGTAAAACATAGACAAAATATTTTTCTTAGTCTGAGGAGGACAAAGGAGAAATCTATGCAAATGAGTATTCTTTAAAAGAAAATGGTCTTGCAAAGTGATAGGGAAGAAGGGTATTATTAAAAAAGAAAGAATATAACAGTGAATAAGAAAACACAGAAGATATAATTAATGGGAAAATGAAAGAAGGAAAAGAAAGAAAATGCCTCTTAAAGACAAAATAATACCCAGTTCTGTGCCTCTTAAAGGGACAAACTAAAAAATGTAATTTTAAATGGAGCTTGGAACCACGACTGAGGTTATAATTAGCCTGTTAGTTTTCATCCAGGACTTGAGGGTAATGTAGAATAAATACTGATATTTTTATTTTTAAACTTCAAAAAAATAGTAATTTCTGAATCTTGCATGAATCTTAATACTGAAATTGCCCAAGTTGATTTGAAGCACAGATAAGCATGTGCACATATTTATTTTCTTACACAAATAAAAGTACATTCTTAATTCACAAGTACATGTACAAAACACTTTTGATTCACTTGTTAATATTTTTTATTCATTTGTCCAGCAAGTGATAAATTAAAGTAATATTCATTTGAACTATTTTCATAAAACGTATGCAACATTAACAACAAATTAAGTATTTGTCTTATATGACTTTAGGTCAGTGACATTAATTAAAGGTCGGTAAATTTAATTCTGTTAATATGTTTAATGTAAAGTTGAAATACTTTATATAATTTAACAATTTTAATAAGGAATCTAAAGTTCAGTAGAAGCTACAGCATAAATTTTATGCACCCATTTGACTGTACTAAAATAGTTTCTGCAGAGAATTCTTAGTATAAGAAAGGGGTTTTGTAATATAAGCTATTAAAGGGTTACCCTAACTGGTGCATTTTGTAAAGGGTAAACATTCTACTGTGAAATATACTTGGAGACTTTCCAAAAGAGCATTTTTGGAGATATTCTCCTCATTTCAGTTAGCTCGGCTACCTCTAAATGGTTGCACCTAAAAAAGTTTTATCTTCACTAATAAGCCATGAACATAAAATTTACCCAGTTTTGTTACACACAAGGATGACGTCATTACTAGTACACAGATGATGTGGGATTGATTAGTGATGTATGTGCTGGGGAAGATGGTCTAGGGAGGCATGAGTGCTCAGCCAGTACTGGCTTATCCGTCTTGGAAGGGGAAGGTGATGGTTTGGTCTGTAGCTTGACTGACATCCAGAGGAGACAGGGTGCATTGCAGAGCAGCATCGTCGTCATGGTGTGCACCTGGCTTAGCAAGTACCACAGTGCACAGTAGCCAGATTCAGCTTATATGGAAGAATGCACATGTCATTTAGCCAGCATTATGACCACCTCTTTCTTGGCTCATGCATTAGGTTGCAAGTTAAGGGGGAGTTAGTGTCATAAAAGACATCCTTATAAAGGGCAGAGAATGGCACTGTATCTAGAAGTAACTGATCTTCCCCAGATAAAATGTAGAGTATGTGTCTGATATTCCATGATCCTTTTACCAAAAATTGACCCAGTCCAAAATTTTATGCCGTCTATAACCTGTTTTCCCCAGATAAGCCTTAGAGAACTTGTCTTTTGTTCCTGGATTCTCTTGCCAAAAATTATCCCAGTCCCACAGGTTATGCAGTGTTGGTTTCACAGATTAGTTCAATTTTTTTTGAGTCTTACAATTACTTGAATGAAATGCCTCTTCACAGAAGAGCAATGCCCAGTGACGAAAAATAGTAGATATTGGTCTTTGATAACTCTCAGTACCTGTACAGGTGCAGAAATATACTTTCCAACATCATCTTTACCTCCAGGTGTAACATTTCTCTGCTTTGTATGTTAATTGTATATCTGTTTCTGAGCCCAACTGGTCCAAGTTGTAATATTTTCTTTTCTGGCAAAAGTAACTCAGCCATGGATCTTATCATTTGTGGTATAAGTTGTTTGAGAGACAATTCTGCAACTGAACAAAAGCCATAACAGTCTTGTTTATATAGTATTACCTTTTATTTTCTTCACACCGTTACTTGCCAGACCATTTGATGAAGCAGGGCAGATTGCAATAGTTTTATGATGTATTTTGTTTCTTTTCATCAAGTTCAGAAATTCCACACTGGTGAAACAAGATCCACTGTCTGACACTGCTTTTTATGGAGTAGCATGTATGTTAAAACATTGTCTTCATTTTTCATTGGTTGAATGCAAAGTAGCAGAAATCATGTCATGCACTAGAATCATTTTTCAGTGGGTGAAAGTTAACATGTCAGGCAGTAAGTGATAGGAGTAATTTTTATGCAAGGTGTTGTATTGCTCATGCTCAGGTGATCGTACCAGTGTTAAGAGTAATTCCATTCTAAAATCATATAGTATTTACAGATAATTCCATTTGTAAGATGCTCTGGTATCCTCTTTAATCCCTTAAACCCAGGGCCGGTGTTAGCATTTTGGGGGCCCCCAGCAGATGTCAAGCTGGGGGCCCCCTAGGCACTTCCAGTCTACTCACCCTGTCACTGCCACCCTTCCTAAGCAACCTTTTAGTTCATGCTACAGATATTTAGGAGTAGTATGTGCAGACTGATCCTTTGCTACAATATTCTTACATTACAAGACTTGTGTAGTACACTGTGTTGGCCCAACTCACACAGGGACATTTACAGTTATTGGCATTTAGTTGCAGCAATGATATATTGCAGCAACTTTATGTACAGGTCTAAACTTAGGTGAAATGGCACCCTATGCCTACTGTTTCAGATCCCAACCCCATACACAGCAAGCCTCCAGTCTTCCCCTGTCCCCCCTCCCCATCTTGGGGTCCTCATACCATGTACATTACTTTTTTCTTCCTTTCCTCACATTTTGCCTTACTTTTCAGCTTTTTCAAGAAGCTATAACTTTCTATATGCCCTGAAGCCCATTTTAATGTTTTTCTTTTTATCATCCAATAAAGGCTTGAACAGAAATTATGATTAAGTGAAGACATTGTGTTGCTGTTCAGCTTTAGTTTTCATTGCATCCTTTCAACACACATTTCCTGAGCAAGACAGTACAGTAATAACCATTTAGGAAATAAGAAAATAATTTTAGTTTTATTTTTTTCTTTCAAGAAAGACATAAGTTGTACTGAATGCTTAATGTTCAAAGATGACAAAACAGTAGCTCGCAATAAACTAACAACCCTTTGTTGTCTGGATACACAGGCCCTATCTAGGAACTGCCTGCCTCCCAATTCCAAACTCGGTAATAGAAACAAACTGAATAAACCAAAAAATGGATCCAACACGCCACTGAAGACAAACCACAGGTTTAATAAAATACACGTGAAGCGCTTTTCGTCGCCCAAGTTTTGAGCAACTTCCTCAGACTAAGAAAACAAGTTACATTAACATATTTATACTCTCACGTCACTAACATCTTAATTGAGAGTATCAATTAACAGAAATCATCAAGTTAAAGAACCCGTCATATTAAAAAACTAGTCATACTAATACTTCCCCAACTGATAGCAGCAAGCAAAGTCCATACACTTATATTTAGTACGTTAAATTAACATATTGTATGCTTGTGTCCCTCAAAATAAACAACAAGAATACGATATTTGTAAAACACATCACGTTGCCTCCCAATTCCCCCAAAAAGAAAGTTTTTGCATCCCTCTGGTGTTAGACTGGGATGAAGGCAGAGGTTCAAATTACCACAGTCATTATTTCAAGGGACTGCTGATATACATATACATAGTATGCCTCCTCACTCCTCAGTCCAAACTGTCAAAGGCACCTGTATATGTGTCCTAAGTGTGATTGTGAGGAAAGTGAAAAAATAATGATTACAGTAACAAATTCTACTTTGTTGCTTCTACACAAGTTGTAGTAACCTTCTTTGTACACCTCTGAAGTATGTAAGAAAACTAAAAGAATCAATGACCACAATGTCCTTACTGCAAACACAAGCTTTAATGACCTCATGTGCACACTTCTAAGATTTGACTGTGAGGAATAACACCACAGTCCCCCCCCCTCATCTAACCTACAGCACCTTTCTGTACACAGTCATCCGAGCGGGGCTGGTTTTAGGATGGGTGCAGTTGAGAGCAGAGGCCATTATCAACATTATGCTAACAGGGTCATATCACAGCTCTGTTGAGGTTAAATAACATAATCAGAAAATAAATATATATTTTTCTCCTCATTTTTCCTTAAACAGCATTTGTGGGGCCCCAACATAGTCAATGATGATTAAGGGAGCCCTTTGTATCCATTCTTACAGTCTGGGGAGTAGGGGTCCCCAGTGTCTTAGAAGATCTAAGTGTCTGAATGTTCTGGGATATATGTTATGCCTTACTTCTGAAATATAATTTCTTGTTAGCTAGATTCTGTACTGACACTCAGAAGAATAATGTATATATCCTGGCATTATTGTGTGTGTGCACAGATAAAATTCACTGACATTGTTTTACACACACACACACTATAGCAGTATTAGTTTTGTACTTTTTTCAGCAATACATTGTACAACACTAGTACCAGCAAACCAGATTAGTGACTGCTGTTAAGTAGTCATCAGACAGAGGCAGGGATAGGTCACTTTTATTTACCTTAGTGAGGAGTAATGCAAGCCTCTCACTGTCCCTAATTTCACAGACCTTCCCTGATTTTGAACATAATTTTGCTCTGTCCTTTGTAACACATTTGATTTGCTTGTAAATCATTCAGGATTACAAACAAGTCAATAAATCCAGACATTAGAGTTTTGTACTTAATGTCCAAAAAGCATGTTGATACAAAAGGTGTTGTTCTATTATCTTTTTCATTGAATCAGAGTAATATTTAAAATGTGTTCCTGATTTTGAGCCTTTATTCTGCTATTGTTGGTATTGTGCTGATTTCTTCAGTGAAGAAGTTGAGAGTTATGGTATCTGGTATTCTACAAGTATTTATAAAACTCAATAAAAGAGAAAACCATCCCTGAAGATCCAGAAGTATTAGCTCTTCTTAAAATCCAAAGCATGCATGGACACTGGTCACACTGGGCTACTGATCTATCTAGTGCTTACCATGCCCATGTTCATTAACAGCTTTATCCCAACAGGTTCATATCACAGACCTGTTCAGGTTAAAGAGAATAATCAGGAAATGAATACATTTTCTTTCTCCTCATTTTCCCAACCAACAGCAGCTTTTGTGCCCCCCCACACACAGTGAAGTATGATTAAGGGGGGGGGGCCCTTGCAGCTACAGGTATTGCAAGCACCTAAAGCTGGCTATGTTGTTAATTTTAGTGTAGAGAATGCCCACCAGCAGGGTTTAACTAAGCCATGGACACTATATTTATGTTAATATATTTAATGGAATTGTGAAGGCTCTTGATTGATAAAACATTGTTACTATAACCAAAGACATTTTTGAATTTTAAAGGAGATATAAATAAGCATTATTAACCACCTGGTTTATTAAGTGTACAAGATTGATGTAGTAGCTTTTGTTGGTTTGACAGACATGTTACAAAATGTCAAGGTAAGCACTTGCTGTGGTTGGGGGCCCCCCAGGAACAAGGGGCCCCCAGCGACCGCAGGGTTCGCTGGTGCCTAAAGCCGGCTATGCTTAAAACTATGCTGTTTTAAAGATGGAGAGAGTGGGATTACAAATAAGCAGATATAACCCATCCTGGTACTCTCAAACAGAAGCTAGATAAATGAGTTACATCTGCCTGATATATTACACCAGCACATTTTCATGAAACAAGCTAGCACAGTCCATGTGTGGTCTTGAAAATTATTTTTCAGGTCATTTCTAATGAGGTAAACATGAATTCAGGGTAATGTACAGTTTGCGTGACATGTATCACGTAACTTTACTTTTTCCACATCTCGATCCACGCCAGGCCTGGTTGCGTATAGTCTAGTTGAACCTGTCATTTTGAACATTTGGACATGGGTTTGAGATAACATTTATAGTATCACCCAATAACCTTGCAGATAGATGAGTAAAATTATTCTAGTCCCCTACATTGTACAGCATCTCTAGCACATGTTCTGAAACAGTTTGGCTGAATTATTTTAAGCCACTCTTTCAAGACATGTTTGTGTACATGCTGCAGAATTTCAATTATTACAGGTCATTGTTTAATGTTCAAATTATATGCTGATGTACTATCCATAACTTTTAGCATTAGAACATGATCATACATGTCAAAGCCTGTGGGCTTTTCCAAAAGTTTTACAAGTTTTTTTTTTACAGTCTGTTTCTTTTTCTCTAATGTGTGTAACATAAATTAACTAATCTAGGGCTGAAAATCTAGGTTTACCATCTGATGGAATACAAATAATAATTGTGATCAGTTTTAACACACCCATTTCAAATTATTGTTTCATATTACATGATTGCCTTATATTGTTTTCTACCAGGATGTATAAGCTTTGTGTCTCTGCAGTCTAGAATTAGCTTAGCTAACTCCTCCCAAGCAAGTTGTGGCAAATGCCTTTCACTAATTTGAGGAGTAGTGTTTCTTTTTTTTTTCCTTATAATTTATTTATTTATTTACTTTATTGCTTTTGTTTACTGAGGAAAAATCAGACTGAATACTTGATCCCATATTTAGCTGATGCATGGGGAGAAAAATTCCACACATACAGTAATGAGTCTAGGATATGATACTTAGATACGAAATAGAGCAGTGATGGAGAACCTTTTGTGCTAGGAGCTTTTGAAATGCCAAACCCAAAATAATTCAGTGCACTTCAGGTGAGCAATGAATGCAAAAGCAGTATCTTTGGTAACTCGGGTGTTGGTGATTGCTGACATGTAACCCAAAACGTTGTGGCGTGTGCCATCTTTGACAAGTGTGTCATAGGTTCGCCACCACTGAAAGTAGAGTGTTTTATTACAGCAAATGTATGCATGAAAAGGTAGTATAATGCATTCAGACTCAATACAATTCAAATCAGGTTACACAAATAATAAAAAACTAAAACTCTACACAATCGTATATTAATGCTAGCAATACTACATTTATAGACAGTGTTTTATATGCTAAAAAGAGGAGGTGGATATTTTAGGGGATAGAAATGGGAGTAAATATGGGGATTATAGTATGTATGTACTTCAGTAGAAGAGATAACGTGACACTAGTGGGGAACTGTATAATACAAGCTATCTTGTGGATGAAGGGAAAATGAAGTGGAAGTGATGAAAAATGTATTATGCAATCTATTTAGTAGATAAGGGAGAATAGAAGAGGTAGTGATAAGAAAATGTAAGTGGCTTGGGGAGAAAAGTATGGTAATCTATAATTCAGAAGGGACTGTAAACCTAAGAGTAAGGAGGTATGCAAAGGAGGAGGAGGAGATATTGAGTTAGACAGAGGAACTGGAAAAGAGGGATATGTGCTAAGCAAGTCTTAACTGTTGCTAAAGTCCTTTCAGCAGTCAAGGTTGCATTACTTCTAGTATTTTAAGTCATAGGCTTATTTTCTGTACCAGGAAAGCATTATGTTTTTGAATATATAAACTTTATATAGTATATAAAAGAAATGTCCTGTTTGGACATCTGTGGCATTCCTCTTTCACATGAGTATGTGAACAATCAGTAGCAAAGCATCTATTTCTCTCTTCAAATACAATTTTTTGTGAATATTTCTTTTTTGTTTAAATAGACTGTTGTTGTATGACCAGTTATATAACATTATTATTATTATTATTTTGCTTAAATTTATATTGAAAAGTGATGTAGTGTTTATCTAGAAGTCTAAAACAAGCTTCAGTATTGTCTTAGTTCGGATAAAAGGAACCACTATATAGGCATTCAGGTTCACTATTAAAACAGTGAAAGTCCACTTACCCGAATACAGAAACATCGACACGTATCCATCGAACCGTGAAAACACCGATCGTCCTGAAGCGCGAAATCCGAAATGTTGAATCATCATGGTTGGCCCTTCTGTGATATAGCTCCGTAAGGTAAGTGTGCGATAGTTATAGAACTTAGGGTTAGGGTGCGGGTTAAGGTAAGTGCATAGATGATAATGTATGTGAGGTTTAGTGTAGGATTAGAAGTAAGGTTTTGTTAAGTGTATGTGTGTGGATTATTTATTTTGTTTGGGTATAGCCTCTTACTGTAAGTGTGCGATAGTTACGGACCTTAGGGTTAGGATGCAGGTTAAGGTAAGTGCATACATGGTAGTGTATGCAAGATTTAGTTTAGGGTTAGAAGTAGGGTTTAGTTTAGGGTTAGAAGTAGGGTTTTGGTTAGTGTATGTATATGGTTTATTTATTTTGTTTGGATAGGTAGTATGTAGCGGGTGGTAGGGTTGGACAATTATGACGGTTCGAGTTTTTTGAATTTCACGGTTCAGGGCATTCAATGTATTTGCGGTTTGCGTAATATTTGTCAGTGTTTACATATTCGGTGAATAGGACTTTCGCTGTTCTAATATAGACCTGGCATTCAAACCATACACAAAAATAGCCCATAAAAATTCTGGGCTGCCAATAATAAAATCCTACAACCAGGAAAGAGCAGTACTCAACTCCCTAACATTGACACCACCACCAGTAATATTGCCACCCAATTCAATGAACATTTCACCAAGTCCATCCTAGCCCTATCCAATAATAGTTCTCCTACTTCACATCCAAACCTATCTTCCATGCCAGCAGACCAAAACCTCTCCTCCTTACAGCCTGTCCCAACTAGCACAATGTGTAAATACCTAAATAGACTTAAACCCACAACCCTGGTCACCGACAAATTACATGTAGAATATCTAAAGATCGCAGCCAAATCCATCTCTTATCCAGTCTCCAAGCTCATTAATCATTCTTTATCAGAACAATGCATTCCTTCTCTGTGGAAAATTTCACATGTAATACCACTCCACAAAGGAGGTAACTCTGTGGAACTATCTAATTACCATCCAAATGCCATTCAACCCCCCTTATCTAAAATCCTCAAAAAATGTATACATTCCCAAATAATGTACTATCTCCTCATTAATAAAATGCTAACTAACACCCAACACAGATTCTGCCTCAATCACAGTATTGCCACAGCACTTATTAACTTTACTAACACAGTAAACCAACATCAAAACAATGGTAACTTATCCACTGTATTCCTAGATCTCTCCAATGTCTTTGATACTGTCTCCCATCCCAAACTCCTTTCTGCTCTCTCCAATCTTAATCTCAGCCACTGCACACTAGCATGGTTTCAAGCCTGTCTAACCAACCACCAACAAGCAGTAAAATGGCAAAACTCCTTATCTCCCCTCCTACCTGTCACCCTAGGGGTCCCCCAGGGATCCATTCTTGGACCGCTTCTTTTCAGCATATTCATCAACAAACTCCACAAAGCTACCTGGCATGCCACTCTAGTGCAGTACGCCAATGACTGAACTCTAATCTGTTATGCCCTATCAATGCCTCAACTCCAGAAATTGACACGAGTCCTTTACCACTGTTGAAACCTGGTTAGCCAACTCTCAACTAATACTTAACGCCAATAAAACACAGCTAATGATATTCTGTCCCACTTGAGCTTTAGACCCCATACCACCATTCACAGTATTCTCAACTAATAACATCCCTATCACACCTGTCCAACACACCAAACGTCTAGGGGTTATCATAAACCACAATATGAAATTTGATATGCACATTGCACAAACAAATAAAGAAAGTCCATAAAAAACTCAGAATCCTATATAGATGCAAAAAGTACCTCACCAATGACAGTAAAGCCACCATCGCAAGAACCTGTTTACTATGTACAATCCTCTGTGCCTTCCCCATACTCATCAACCTAAACAAAGTAGACTTTAACAAACTAAACACCTGCTACAATAAGATAGCTAGGTTTGCTATTGACTCACCCTTCAGGACACATCACTGCATAGGAATCAACAACTATCCTGGCTAGAAGTACCCAACCTGTTCACATATAACCAGCTTACAATAGTCCACCAAATTCTGTATTATCCTGATAGAGTTCCTGCTCTCCAAGGTGTACTTAATATCTACTCTAATAAACGCCTATTAAGATCCACCAATAAAGCACTGGCTGACATATGCAAAAGCAACAATAGCTCTGGGGACTCCTTGTTTTCCATTTCTGTTGCAAAAGCATGAAACCTGGTTAGCCAACTCTCAACTAATGGTGTGTTGGACACTGAAAACAAAAATAATTAAAAAAAACTCCTCTGGTCCCATTTACGTAGTTCTTGGTTATGTAATTGTTCTGACTCTGGGGTAGCTTCACTTAATTAGATCATATCATGCTTTAACCTTTCATGAAAGCTTACAGCAGCTCCTCTCTATACTCCTACTCAATCCATGTGTGTTTACAGTACTAGCTATTGATAAATGTAATCAAATGACTGAACAGAATGTCCTTTCAACTGTATTGTTTATTGTAACACACTGTGCTCCTTATAGTATATTTACTTTTTGCTCCTTTCTTGGCCTTGAAACTGTACCTTATTAACTTTTTAACTCTGTGCTGTACTTTATTTACATGTGTATTGTATTTACTGTATTTGCTGTACTAATCTTTGTGGAGCTTTTCTCCCCGGGCCTCTGCTGAAAATGGGATCTATACCCAGTTGGACTTTCCCAGTAAACAAATGTAAAATAAATAAATCCTGGAGATTATGCTCTGTAGTTTGCTGCTCTTTTTACATGGGTGCCTACTGGCTAATAACTTTCAATTATTGTACATTTTTATTTGCTTTTATGCCTAAAATATTGCTTAAAGAACTTTCAAATGCCAGATCAGTTTCTGATTTTTAAACATCTTTTTATGGCACTCAGCATTTATTCCACTCACAGCTCTCTCACCATTTACAATAATGTCTCATCATAATTACAGTTTGGTGCTTATTTTCTCAAGTCAGCTACTTGCTTTGGCATGAATTTTATAATCTTTGTAAAACCCTGAGTGTGTTGCAGGTGACGTTGGTCTGGATAGTGGCTTGGGTGCTTGTAGAAGTTGGCAGTGGATGATGTGAGTGAACAGCCACTGCCAGCTCACCTCTCCTGGGATAAGGGAGGTGCCTATCCCTTGCAACATGTGAAACACTTAGCAAAAGCACTAGGTGTCTACCTCACTGAGCTGTAGTCTGTTGAATACTTGTTGCTTTGTGAAGCTCGCACTGTGAGCTGAGAAGAATTCAGTGGGTGAGGGCATGCTTTCCATCAGAAGGCAGCTGTAGCAGCGCTTGGAAGAGCCACCACAGGAGGGTGCTCCCTTGGGGAAGATGGTAGGCCACCCTGCAGGACAGAGTTGTTCCTTTCCCTACCACCCGACTCTTGCAGCAAGTGGATGAGCTCGTGAGGGATTCCAAAGAAGGAAATAAGTCAGAGGGCTGTCACCTACCCATGTGGCTCCCTTTACCACAGAATAATGTATCTATTGGATGCAGGCAGAGGAGCCATTGGGTTCAGCCCTGCAGGAATAAAAAAAATCTGTAAGATTAAAATAAGTCTGTGACAAGATTACAAGTTGTGTATGTGAGATATATATATATATATATATATATATATATATATATATAGAGGTATATTTATATATATATATATATATATATATATATATATATATATATATATATATATATGTATGTATATATATATATATATATATCCTTTGTACTTTGATCCTATGTACATCCTTGCTGTACATCGATCTCTGTTCATAAAGTCAACTTCATATTAGCAAATGGAGACTTACTTTCGTTAACATGAGGTTGGAATACTTTAGTTTGGCATTATGAAATGTTCAAACAACACATTTGACCAAACCATGTTTGATTAACTGCCATTTCACATTATGACAGAAAACCTATATGGGTATACTGAATTTCTTCAAAACATCCAGAAAATGTCAACTTTGCAATTTTAAATACAAAATAATCAGAGAAAACCGCAACCGCAGCTACTGGATGACTGTTTTGAATAAAATACACAAATTATTGAGCACTTTCATCTCAGTGAAGAAGAGACTTCATCAAAATACAAATCAGAAATAGGAATTGTACTATTTAACTATTCACTCATTTTCTTCCCTACCAGTCACATCCAAGAACCAATTACTAACAATGAAAAGACATTAGTTTTTAAAGAGAGAAACCGCTAACTTTTTATAAAAAATAGCTGAATAAAGACAATTGTTACAAAGAAACTACACATAAATATTGTGATGGTGCTGCGGTAGCGTTGTCGCCTCACAGTAAGACGTTGTCCTGTTCGATTCTCAGCTAGAGCATCTTCTGTGTGGAGACATGCATGAATGGGCGTACCTTCATTGAAGGTTGTGCATCAGGGCCGGCAACTCGGCACGTAAAAATCTACTGCCAATCATTAGTGGACTGGAGTTCCACTGTGGCGACCCCTAACCGGGAAAAGCCAAAAGACACAACAACAAAAAATCATCTTAACATTCAAAATCTGCCCATCAAATTTAAATTATATTTTACTTGCTCTTTGATTTAAAATGGGTAAAGTAGAAATTGTGTCATTTAAGCTTGGGGGAAACATTGCAGCTAGCCTAAGCTGCCATTCTGTTTCTTTTTTCTTCAATGCATTTTTCCAGTCTCCCCCTCTAGGATAAGGCTTAATTATATCCAAGATTCTAAATAAAAACTTTTCAAACTTGGAACAAACCTGGGAAAGTTTATATAAAGCATTATTTAATTTACCATTCCTTATGTCATTGAGATGCTCATATATTCTACATCTAAGGGAGCTCTCAGTCTTGTCCGCATAAAAATTAAAACATGTTGCAGAAATACCCAGGTAAACCACTGTACTCATCCTGCAATTAACTTACTTAAATGAAACTTTGCTATGCATTTTGTTATTTAAAATAAGTGTATTTTCCTTGAATATAAAGGAA
Organism: Protopterus annectens; assembly: GCF_019279795.1. Lineage (NCBI taxonomy): Eukaryota > Metazoa > Chordata > Ceratodontiformes > Protopteridae > Protopterus > Protopterus annectens. The sequence goes on along the minus strand of NC_056737.1, from coordinate 697,294,323 downwards.
CATTGGCTGCAAGCTCCACATGGTTTAGTACAGGCATCTATCATATAAGAGGAATCCAATTTACATTCAAAAAGCTTCTTAAAATTTGTTCTTGTACTGTGGTGCTGCGGTAGCGTTGTCGCCTCACAGTTAGACATTTCCCGTTTGATTCTCAGTTAGAGTGTCTTCTGTGTGGTGACATGCGTGAATGGGCATTCCTTCATTGAAGGTTGTGAGTTAGGCCCGGCAAGCCAGCACGTCAAAATCTACTGCCAATCATTAGTGGACCGGAGTTCCGCTGTGGCGACCCCTAACCGGGAAAAGCCGAAAGAAACAAACAAAACTATTGACAAATCTAGGGGCTTTGCCAATTTTTTCCAAAATATCATGATTCACCCTGAATATATTCCAATTAGAGCTAAAAGCTCTCTTAATTTTATTTTTTAAATGCTTGTATTTGTAAAACGCAAGCTTTTTGATAATGGGCCATATTCATGTGTAACAATTCATTAATGTTTGTTTTAAACAAACCAACCCCCAGCAAGGGCTTATAGAAATTACCCCATTTTTATATACTCCATTAATTATTTCTTCAGTAAACTCTTTAGGGTACCCTCTATCTTGGAACATGTAACCAATTTTATTCAACTCATCTTTCACATCTTCGTAATGTGATGTCATACGCGCTACTGTGATAGCTTGCCCCTTCATAATACTTTTTTCTGCTTTTCAGGGTGATTACTTTGAAAATGCAAATAAGAGTTACAGAACATATCTTTATGAAAAATTCTTGACCTAAATCCATTGATATCATGAGAAATATAGGTATCCAAGTAGTCAATACCAAAGGCATCTGTACTATATGTAATTTGTAAAACATCTGTAGTATTATTCAGATATTGCATGAATTGTTCAATCTCACTACTGGGCCCATCCCATAAAATAAAGATGTCATCCAAAAACCTAGAATACATCTTAATTCTATGCCAATAAAATGCACTGAAATACAAAATTAGTCTCCCATCCAAGTAAAACAAGGTTAGCATACACAGGGGTGCAAGCCGCCCCATTGCTACACCTTTAATTTGTTGATAAAACTCCCCCTTGAAATAGATGTAATTATTTTCTAAAACCAAACTCATAATTTCACATATTAGAGTAATCTGGTCATGTGTAAGATCAGAAAATTGAAAGAGAGTTTCCTCAAACATAGCCATCCCCCTCATCTTTAGGAATTACAGTAAATAAATATTTAACATCTACTGTAAGATAAATAAGATCTTCCTTCCAAAGCTCTTCCTTTAAATGGCCCAAAATTTCCATGAATCCTGCACTACATGTTCAGCTTTCTCCACCACATATTGTACCCTAGAATCCACATATACAGCTAAAGGATGGGTCTTAGATCCAATCGCTACAACTATGGGTCTAAACGGAGGGCTATCAACATTTTTTTGTGGACCTTAGGAATACAAAAGAACACAGGAATAATTTGCTCTTTATTATATAAGAATTTATATTCTTCTACATCAATTCTCTGATTCATCAAATATTCTTCTAAAAATGAATCAGTACAGGAATAGGCTATATGTATTTGATTTTTAGAGACTCCCACATAGGTAGTAACTTTGCAATTTTCTTGAGGGGGAGGGCAAGCCCCCTTATGTCTCAACACTCCATGCTAATTTTATATACTAATTCCAAGATCACACAGTGTTGGAGAAAGGCATATTTCCCAGCCCTATGAATTATGTGATCTCTTATACCTATCAACCATCTGTGTAGTGGACTAAATTTTGTGGATTAAACAGATGTTAACCGAAGGGGTATTTGATGAAATTCTCTGTGTGTGTGTGTGTGTGTGTTTGTGTGTGTGTGTGTGTAGCTAGCTAAAGATTTACTAAAATCTATCTACCACTACCTAGAAAATGCAGAATACGAAAACCAAAGCAAAATTAAAAATGATTCACTGTTGTAGGCTTGCAGATTGCCCTGAAGCAGCAAGTTTCAAACAACTGTTGAGTAGAAAATGGCTGCTAAGTTCATTCTCCAAAGGCAGAGTTATTCCACCTGTCCTTTGGAGGGATGTCTTGGGATGAGTCAATGCTGGGAGACATTTAGTTAGCACAGTTCTTTGAGAGCAATTCTCTCTTCACTGTGCCCACAGTGCTTTCCTTCTGTGCCATTCAAAATTTAAGTCAGTACAACAGGTTCTATAGAAGGCTTCTGGCATAATTAAGCAGTGTATTAACTGTCATGAAGCAGCTGCAAAGGAGTACAAATAAATCTAAGCTGAGTAATTGTGTGCATGTCTAACTATCTCTCCCCACAGAAGATCAGTTTACAGTTTCTTTTACTTATTTTTATACTTTTCACATAACCTTTTATATTTTATACTTTTGCAACATCTTTATTGAAGCTATATGTATTTTTCACACATCGAAAAGTAAATATATTGTCATATGACATGTCAGAGATCGTGTTTCATACCTATACATAGATGTCTTTACAAATTAAGGTTGTTCTTAAATCCTATCTTTGACAAGAACTATAAACCAGATTTGTATGCTGAGTGCAAGACCAGGAATGTTTTATACCTTGTGTTATGCAATTCATGTGATTTTTTTTTTTTATGTAGGAAAAACAAATAGGTTATTAAAGGAGAGGATTTTACAACGCCTTAGGGATAACTGCAGTGGTGATGCTAAAAATGCCCTAACAAAACATACCCTGGCCCACCACAGGCATACTTTCAGGTTTATGGTGCTTCAGGTTATAAAAGTTATCAGAATTGCTGAAGTGGTTAATTATACTGAGACTGCAGAATCTAAATGGATAACAGATCTACAAGCTGACAAGCTACATTGGTTGAATGGTTATGTTCCCCTCAAACCGGTCTTAAAAGGATGTAGGCTGTCCCAAAAGAAATAAAGACATTATTTTATTTTAGTTAATTATTTATGTCATAAGTCCTCAGTGTGATTATATATATATATATATATATATATATATATATATATATATATATATATATATATATCTGTTCCTTGTTTTCCTTTCTTAGCACATACATTCTTTTTTCAGTGACTACAGCACGATATCTGTTATGTACGTCTGACTGTGGTGGATGTCTTGCAGAGATTGAGCTCGTTTGAGTGGACTGGCTGATAGCAGCATTTTTTTAATATGTATAGCGCTGTAAATAGCACCACATTGTTTCTTTATAGATGCTTAGATAGACAACATATTTACTTTCCACCTTTTTGATTGGTTGTGAGCTCGTGCTTATTCATGAGGATGTGATTTTATGTGTGGTAGATGATTGGTTGATAGAATCTTCATGGATAGCCCTTTTTGGCATTTGATTGATTATGAATGTATGGTTCATTTATCTGGATGTAGCTCTGTGGACCTTCTTCATGGCTTTAGATCGGCTTTACAATAATTATTTATTCATGAGAATTGAGCCATTATTGGTGTGTTTTGGAGAGCTGAATGGATGTAATAACCAGTAGTCAGTATTATTTTAACTTTGATTCGTTTATAGGTTAATACGAGATCATTCATTGGATGGGGATATTTTAAATCGTTTAACATGTTTTTATCTCATAGCTGTGATGAAGGGTTGGGAGAGCTTTTCTGTTTTACATTTTTATTTTATTAAAAGTTTATGTACCGGACAGTGGTAGTCGGACTGATTTGTTTTTTCATTTTTCCACTTTGTTTTCAGACACGACTTTTAGAAGCTAACAATGTCATTTTCTCTGTATTTTTCACACATTCACGTGTGTGTGTGTGTGTGTGTGTGTGTGTGTGTGTGTGTGAGTGTGTGTGTGTGTGTGTGTGTGTGTGTGTGTGTGTGTGTGTGTGTGTGTGTGTGTGTGTGTGTGTATATATATATATATATATATATATATATATATATATATATATATATACAATGTAGTGCTACAGTGCTATAAGCTATACAGAAAATGCAGCAATATTCAAGTAAAATAACTTATTAATGAGACAGGGTTCGTATGTATATGTTTAGTATGTAAAGACTTGGCTCCCAGTCTTCAGACCATCACAAGCATAGCCAGTAACTACAGGTCACAATTGTACCCTGTAGCTTTCATCTGTGATGTTAAGACCTTAGCCATTATGCCATCCAAATATTTTTGGATATAAAATATGCTTAGAAAGACGTGAAATACTTTTAGAGGGGAGAATGAAGGAAATAAGTTGCTCATTCTTTAAAAGCTACTAAAGGAGTGCTGCTGATGATCAGTAGGATAAGGGGGGTTTTGTTTTCATTTTAACAATTGGTATGCAGAAGGGGAAGGTCAGCAAAGAAGGTTAATAAAGATGGGAGTTGTGCAGTCAGGTGAGGGAAGAAGGTGGAAATGAGTATTTAGTAGTGAGAAGGGCAAAGGCAGTCCTAGAGAAAGATCACGGAGAAGGAATAGAGGAGAAAAATCTTTAGACTGTTGCTCTGATTTTGCCAGACATTCAGATGCTTTTGTGACAGACCAGGCTGAAAGAGGCTTAGAGTTCAAAAATTCATTTTTAGTTACACAAACCATTATGTTAATTCACTAAAACTCCAGATACATGCAGCATTTTAATTTTCTACATCAAAGGCGGCTTTAGAAAAATTGTGAAAAAGTAATAGAATAACTGTTCCAATGCAGCTAGAAGTAAATATTGCAGTCTTTCAATATGATTTAAACAACCAAAGAGATTTAGAAGCTTTATTCAAAGTAGTAATTTATATGTCATGCAGATGCACCTAATTGATAGTCTTTTATTCCAATTACATGACAAGCAAGGCCATCTCTTTTTCAAATTGAAAAATAGTGAGCCTTCCTGAACCTGGCACAGAGAAAAAACTTAAGTATCACACGTAACTGAAATTAGAAAAAAAAAGTATAAACCTTCTCGTAACTTTTCTTACTAGTGATCATTTTCTGATATTATTTACTTATGAAGCAAAGGTAAACATGTGCCAGTAGTTCAATACAATGGGCTTCAGCCAAGTGAAGAGGTGGAACTTGAGCTGAGAAACAGTAGCTGCTTTTGGAAGCTCAATCTCTAGTAGTTTTTAAATAAAACTCAACTTACATAGATACCATTCTTAGCATTTGGAGAATGAAAGACCAAATCACTTCTCACAAAGAATGGTTGACATACTTTTAGCTTTATTTTCCATACCTTGTTTTCTTATCAAGATATATAAGGGAGAGAAAGAAGGTTAAGAGAGAGCCACATAGATCAGTCATGGATGAGGAAAGTACAGAAAAAATGGGAAAAAGGCAATGATAGTGAATTATTCCTTTCTGATTTTACAAATGAGAGTATTAACTTGAAAAGGGGAATGAGGGGAAACAGACTAATACCAGTGAAAGTCATAGAAAAGAAACTTGAAAGTTGCTAAAGAACACGAAAGGTGATTGCCTGACAGAACTTTTCAGTCAATCGGTAGTGAAGCGGCTCCAAATGCTAGAGAGATATCATGGTGGTGACATTTCCCAAGGGAGGGGCCTAGAACTGACCTCAGAAATTATGAACTTACAGTCCTGACCTCAGCTGCAGGAAATGTTATGGAGGAGATACTGAAGGAAAGTCTACTTGTTTACTTGGAGAGTGACAGACTTCAGGGTAAGCAGTAACATGCTTTTGTGGAATTTGCTGTGAATATGCTACAGATATCTGTAACCTGATAACCTGATAATGGTGGCTTCTGTTTTCAGTATAATATGTTTTGTTTTAACAGGGGTTGACTGGAGCTTTAACTGTTCTGATGAAGGATGCCATTAAACCTAACCTGATGCAGACTTTAGAGGTAGGTGATATTATATCTGTTTAAGTGCTGTTTTACGTCAGGTTTCAAAATAATGGTGCTTGTAGAAAAAAACTTCTAAATATTACCATTGTTCTTCTCTTTCTTTGGGCATCTTCACCACAACCATTTTTGAGCATATGTACAAGTTATTTAGTTTGTATAGTTTCTACAGGATTATCTTCCATGATCTTAGTAATAACACAGGCCGAGATTCCAAAATAGTTGCTCTCTGTCTGAGTCAGACCTGATTCTGAAAGACTTACTCAGTGTAAGTGACTTACATTGGAAGAAGGCCTATCTTTAAACTGGCTTACACTGATGAGTCAAATTCCAAAAGATGTGCTTTCAGTTTGTTCTCAGTGTAAGTGGTCACTTGCACTGAGAACTAGTTTTTTTGGAATCAAGACCATACTGTTTTAATAGGGGTTATATTCTCAAGTATCCACTCACATTTTGTTGCTGTTATACAACTGTTTTTTTTTTGTTTTGTTTTCAGCAGGTCTTCACTGTTTATTTATTTTTGTCTGTTCTATCATGTGTATCAGCTGTGGCCTCAGGCACATAATCATTAAGAAACAATTTTCCTTAAAGTAGTCTCTTCACAGCTCGTCTTTTTAGGCAGGGAGGGCAAGAGGGTGATTTCCTGTTCCACTTTCTGAATTAGTTGTCTTATGTGCCACCTTCCCATTTCTTCTTTGTGTTTCAGACTTTTTTATTTTTACTTTTTATTTTATCTGTTTGTTGACCAGGTGAGCATACTGGACACAAGTGTCCTTTTTTAGGATCAACCTGGGAGCAGGGTCTGGTTAAATAATTTAATGGAAAACTCCACCTTAGAACTAAACAAAACATGTTTTTTCATTGTATCTTTGCTAGATGGGATATTTTAATGCCCCAAAATCACTCCAAGTCCTTCTTCTACAATTTTAATGTGTTTCCCTCAAAATGGTGGATGATGGCCATTTTGGCAAGGCAAGCCTTGGTAATGTGACCTTGTTTTGTTGCTTTCATTCCAGAATATATTTCAAGTCCTCTTCATTTGAGTCATGCTAGACATAAGGAAGTGGTGTTATTTTTTCATGCCATTATGATAGAATGGCAGGACTGTGAAGCACTGTCATCTAAACACACCTTCTCTAACAGAGCTACTTCTCTGTTCCCTGACTGAGCCTTATTTATGTGTCTGTCAGAGCTTGTTCTGTGCTATAAATAACTGTTAGCTACTTCCAGCAAAAGAAAGTAGGTAAATAGCAGACCTTTGTAAAGGGATTGTTTATAGTTCTAAAAGAATTGACAGACCTTCCCCCACACTCTCATACTGAAGTGTGAAAACTCTCACTGCAGTAAAAGATGCCTGCTGTACATTTACAGGTAACAAGTAGTAAGACTCCAAACTAAGTCCGTCTGCTACTTCCCAATGCCTTCAGTGGGAAATTTTTTCTCCTCATGAATGATGCAAAATTAAAATGTGCTTTACTAGTTCTTTAATTATTTTTGTCATGCCCCCCCCCTTTTTTTTCTATTGGTAGTGGTGCTGCGGTAGTTTTGTCGCCTCACAGCAAGATGTTGTCGCGTTCGATTCTCAGCTAAAGCGTCTTCTGTATGGAGGCATGCATGAATGGGCGTGCCTTCGTTGAAGGTTGTGCGTCAGGGCTGGCAACTCGGCACGTAAAAATCCACTACCAAACATTAGGGGACAGGAGTTCCGCTGTGGCTGAAAGACACAACAACATTTGTTTATACTTAAATAACCGGGAAAATGGACTGGTCCCAAGACCCTTTTCAGCTATGACTCGGGCTACATTGACAAAGATAATAACAAGTAATAAATGCACTTAGCAATATAAAGAAAAAAAATACTGACATAAAGACATTGGCTATGTATTGCACATGCAATTTTGTCAATGTGCGACAGTGAATAAGTAAAACATTTTATTTATTTATTTTTTATTTATTTAACATTTGTTGGCCGGGAATGTCCGACTAGGTTCCACAGAGCCTGTTTTCAGCGGAGGCCCGGGGAGAAACGCTCCAGATGCATGCCTTTGGAATGTGGGAGGAAACCGGAGTACCCGGAGGAAACCCACGCGAACACAGGGAGAACATTAAGCAACATTTATTAGAATGTATACATTCATAATGCTTAACTGTACTGTGCTATGTTTATTACAAATAACGAATTGTATGCAGCCGTATTGCATACACACAAACACACACACACACACACATATATATATATATATATATATATATATATATATATATATATATATATATATACAGTGTGTGTGTATATGTGTGTGTGTGTGTGTGTAGATATATATATATATATATATATATATATATATATATATATATATATATATATATATTTATATATATATATATATATATATATATATGTTGTTGTGTCTTTTGGCTTTTCCCTGTTAGGGGTCGCCACAGCGGAACTCTGGTCCGCTAATGATTGGTAGTTGATTTTTACGTGCCGAGTTACCAGCCCTGACGCACAACCTTCAACGAAGGTACACCCATTCACACATGTCTCCATGCAGAAGACGCTCTAGCTGAGAATCGAACTGGACAGCGTCTTAGTGTGAGGCGACAATGCTACCGCAGCACCACCACCGCGGGTACCTATATATATATATATATGTATATATATATATATATATATATATATATATATATGTATATATGTGTGTGTGTGTGTACAAAAACATATGTGTGTGCATAATGGAGAAATAGATTATATGCCTGTGTATGTACTGCATCTCTTTTAAAGAAAAGCAAATCAAAAGAAAATTTTGTGTAACTGTATATATTTATCTATACATAAACAAACACACACACACACATATGTCTGTGTGTGTGTGTGTGTGTGTGTGTGTGTGTGTGTGTGTGTGTGTGCGTGTGTGTGAGCATGTTTGCATTTAAACATAGTTAAGTACTCCTGATTTCCTTTTCTTAATGTTTTTAATGTAAGAGCACATAGTAAATGTATGTTGAAGTAAATTCAGCTGTATATTACGGTTGCCATCAATGGTCACATTTCCTGTGTGGACTACAAAATATTTATGTACTCTAACAATGTAAGAAACTAACTCAAAGTCAGCAGGAATCTCTTACCATGGATCTGTGTGTACCAGGTATGCATCCCCCTCTGGGAGGATGTCACAAAAAAAGCATAAAAGACCTTTTAATGAAGATTATCAGTGCACCTAGTTGATAGGGTTGCCACTTGTCTCTCTTTCTGCAGTTCTGTCCTATGTATGTGTGTGTGTGTGTGTGTGTTGGGGGGGGGGGGCTTGAAAGTAGTAAATGTGTTGATACTTTACAAGAGATGATATTTTTGACTTTTTTCTAAATGTCACAGAAATCTTTGATACTACATTTAAGTTATCTCAACTTATAAATTATAAATAACCAACATTTAAAACTTAGCATTTCAATATGGTGTTGCTGGTTGTATAAATTTGTCAGAAGAGGTGACAACTGCTTTTAAAACCCTGACTGATGTAATTGCTTTGTTTTGCTATGAAAGGGGTGTGCTAAGTTATCCTCCTCTCTGCAATAAAAACAGGATAAAACAGTTCCACAACTGTCTGTCTCTTTTTATATCAGCTGCTGTGTTCCTGACATTAGCAGGATTAATTGCTCATCGAAGATTAACAGCAGTACATGACAGGGTAAAATACAGATTTAACTGTGTCTATGATATATCATGCAGGCAGAGACAAATGCCTCTGCAAAGTATGTGAAAAGTTGAGCTTAAAAAACTAAGTGGGTATTCCTTTCCTTTGATTCCAATGCAAGGAAATAGTTTTAAAAAGTACAAGCAGGTTTCTGGTACCTACACAATACTGGAACCGTATTGTAGGGAGAAAAGAAACCTAAGGACTGAGTTAAACTGAAGGAGAAGATGAGGTTTTCCTTTAATTTTCTTTGTTTAGGTAGTGAAACCCTTCAAGCGTACCATAGTTTTGTACTAACTACCTCATGTACTGAACCGAAGCTTGTGAAAACAGATGTCCAGTGTAAGCTGATTCCCAGATAGTGGTCTTAAACACTGTTATTGTAACAGCTTCTGTTTCCCAAACCTTTCTTTCCTTTGCTGCTCAGTCAGGGTTGCCAGATGTCCCTATTTGAGCGGGACTGTCTTGAGATCAGCAGCCCAATGCCGAGTCCTGCACCGCCTCTTTAATCTCGATGAAACAGCGGTCTGTTCCATTTTGAATGGAAGAGGCTTCGCTTTGTGATTTTTGATTGGCTTTTTGGTCTCACTTACAGTCCCTATCTGTCCGTTGAAAGATCTGGCAACCCTGACTTCACTTGTCATCCTGCTACCTTTATAATTGTTATGCATAGTGGATACAACACCATTTGCGTCTGACCCCTGTGGAGACCTTCATTCTGAAGATCATCTAGCTTGTTGGAGGTGAAACATAAAGGACTGTAGCAACCATTAGACACAGTATTTGACTTTTTGCTTTAAAAGCAGTGCTGTTTTAGTAGAAATTTGTTATTGCAATATTTCTTAATTAAAAATAAAGGTCTTGAAAACAAATTACCCAAGTGGTGTGTGCTGCACCTGTATCTGTATACCTGCAGTTATGTATTGTTAATGATTGTAGGGCCCCTTTTTGCTGGACTTTCAGTTTGCTTTAAAAGTGGAACTATTTTAAGAGCGGCTAACTAATAAAATATTGCAGGAAAAATATCCTTAAAATGAATGATATGTGCTGGAGTACATTTACTTTATCTGCATGATGTCTGGTACCCAGAATGGCCTGTTCCCATGGAGTCTTCTTGAAATGGGCTCTAAAAGGACAGTAGACACATTACAGAAGTGTCGGTGAAATCTGAAGATTTCCTTAATGCTGGAAGGGTGAAATAAGAATGGAATTATGTAGAGAGATTCTGTAACTCTTCTTGAAGGCAGGTATGATGGCTCAATTTTCTATGTGTAGCATGGGTTTTTAACTAGAAAATTAAATATTTAATGTATGTGGCAGGCAGTGGTGGATGCTGAAGGAAGATGCTTCTCTTCTGCATTTCACAAAGGGAACAAGAACTTGTGAACCGAGGCATATTGTAGCTGTGGATAGCACACAAGTATGGTTCAATGATAGTACCTTTGTAGGGGAGGTGTTTCTCTGTTGTGTAAGCAATGGCAAAAGCTGCAAGCAGAGGTTGATACTTTGGGAAGTCAGAAGAATATTTTTCGAGATTTTTACAAAAACAGTCCTATATTTGTTTTTTATATATATGGTTTTAAAATTTGGTAAGCATCTATACTCAGACTTGATTGATAGCATTAATTGCATCAATTACATTGCAGTTGCTTTTAATTAAGGTGCAATGCACTATGGTATAAAAAGAGATGCATGATTTATGTTTTTCAAGGTCTGATGAAGCGTTATATCAACGTGAAAGCGCTTACCTGTCTATTTTTCCTGCATATTCGTTTTTAATAAAGGACAGTTTGTGGAATATTTGATGAGATTCATTTGCAGCCTGGTGCACTCTTAACTTTTGGACTACTTCATTTTCTTGGTTTTGAGAGTGCTTTACTCGTCAGGTAACATTGTTACTATCTATTTTTTTCGTTGACTACCTGCTGAGACATGGCTGTACAACCCGTATCATTCAACAGTGATCGGATTCAAGAAACATTGAACACGCAGCGTATGGTAACGCTAGTTGAAATGAGAGAGAATCCGTTACTCAAATTAACGGCCCAAGATTTAGTTAATACTGAGGATGCAGCTAACAAAATGAAATACAACATGGATGTCATACTGCTAACAAGACGCATTGAGACTAAATTGCAGAGACTGAGGAATATACAGTGGCAGAAATTACATATGCAGGCATGCTTGAGTTTCAAACTGGTTCCGCGAGGTTTAAGGGTGTTAAAAATGCCCACCTTCGGAACAGAATATCCAGAATTGCTTTCCATCTGGCAGAAACTCAATCTGGATACCAGCTTTGCCTATATTAACATCCTAATTGAACAATACTGTCTAGCAGAAAAAAGTTTATTAATAGAAATCAATACAATAGAAAGTGACTTGTTGAAATTGCTTAGCGAAAATGAGCTGAATATTTTATTTCAAGATCTTAAACAAATGTTGTTGACACTTGACAACAAACTTAAGCAAGACAAAAAAAGAAAATTGGAAAGAGATTTTCTCGATTTCCAAAAAGGCCAGGTCTTTGCTTGGCCAAGGGATAAAACACAGCATTTGGTTAATCGGCAATATCATGCAGCTGTTAATGTTAAATCTAAGCCGGTGCTTCAGCATGGGAAACCATCAGCTAGTAACGCCCTTTTGACGACGTCATCAAATGAAGACACTGGATCGATTGATACAACGACACACACTGCTAGCATTATTCAGAATGCTCCTTCTTCCACCTCTATGGCAGTGAAACCTAAACATATCACCGTAGAGGCTATGATACATTCTGATAATTCGGATAATAGAGACACACAAGCAGCACTTGGTTCTCCGAGTGATTTTGCGGTCAAAGATAAACGGAAAAAGCAGATGAGATTAGACTCCTTCATTGGAGGCTCTGAAGAGGAGATATTCGGTGAAGGTGAAGGTTTTCCTTCTTTTCCTCTGCCGATAAAACCGTTCGAAAGAAGAACATGGTCGCCATTCAACAGGACAAGAAAAAGGAAGAACACAGAAGAGCCTATTCAGCACCAGAAGAGAATGATGAATCTCACCAACCTGACCTGATCATTAATATTTCAAGGTACGAACTAAATGTCCATGAAATTTCATTACTGAACAAGGGTTTAAGTTTTATTCCCTCTTGTTCGACAGACTTTGCTGATATACTGGTAGACATTAAATTGTTTACTAGAAATCTAGGGCTAAAGCTGTTGTATGGGCAGAATAATTTGAATGTCAATTCTATAGCATCCAATAATTTCAAGAAACCATCTATTTTTGTACCACAGTCTCACCCGCTTTTGGAAGCCTTTGAGAAGGCATGTGAAAGTGATTTGTTTACTTTATATAATAACAACAAGTTGAAACCTGAGTTTCATAATTTGAATATACATGAAAGGGAAGCTATTTCTAGTTTACAGAATAATAATGCTATCATTATACGCAAAGCAGATAAAGGGGGTGCCATTGTCATCATGGACAAAAGCATGTACACTAGTAAAATGCAACAAATGTTGATGGATAAAGACACTTACATTTCTCTTGACTGGAATGCTCTTAGCAACTTGATTAGAGAGGTACACAGTACACTATATGATATGTTGTTATGTAAGACCATAGATAAGGAACTCTATAACTATTTTATAGTTGAGAATCCTTTAATTCCCACATTTAGGGGTCTCCCTAAAATACATAAGAACCGATATAATCCCCCTTTGAGACCTATTGTGTCCAGCAAAGGATGGCTCACAGAACCACTTTCCATTTATTTGGACAAGATGTTTAAACCGATTGTGGCCAACACGAAGCACATTTTAAGGGACACCCAACAGTTTTTGGAGAAACTATCTAGTTTAAATAAATCTCAATCATTTTCTAGTGAGGATATTTTTGTGATGCTTGATGTAACATCATTGTTCACTTCAATACCAAATGACGTTGGTATTGAATATGTGCGCCAGTTTCTTTTGGCACAGGATATAACCAACTCAGATATCATGAAATGGATGAGTATATTAGAATTAGTTCTTGAGAACAATGTTTTGCTGTATGACAATCATTATTTTTTGCAGAAAAAGGGGGTAGCTATGGGGACCCCTTGTGCCAACACCTATGCCAACTTGGTGTTGGCACAATGGGAAGAAACTTTTGTATTCAATCATGCTTTGTACTGTAAGTACCTTAAACACTATAGCAGATTTGTTGATGATGTGTGTATTGTATGGGGGGGATCAGTTACATTGTTAACAGAATTTGTAAGATATTTGAACTCCACCACTGATTTCCTAAATTTTGAATGTAGTCATTCCACTTTGGAGATTGTATTCCTGGATGTTAAATTAACCAAAGGGGTTAATGGTATAGATACAGAGTTGCATAGGAAGACATGTTGGAGAAACAATCTATTGCATCGTAGCAGTATGCACCCCAAGCATATACACACAAACATTGCTAAGAACCAAATGTTGCGGGCTTCTAGATTAACCACCCAAGAGTCAACATTTAATCAACAAAAAATTATGCTTAAAAAGAATTTTTTAGAAAGGGGATACAAGGAAACAGAAGTACATGAAGCCTTAATCCATGGAGACATCCATAGAGCAGGTAAAGGCATTCCATTTTTAAGGAGAGATGATGACAATGAAGGCTTGAACATAGAAGTCACACATCCAACAGTAAATAGATTGATTATTCCATACACTAATATTAATAATCAAATTAGGCAGGTTATAGGAAATAATTGGAAATTTTTATTAATGGATGAGAAAATAAGAGATTTGGTTGATGTTAGACCAAGTATATCTTATAAGAATATGAAGTCTCTAGATAGGAGATTATGTTATGAAAATACTAATAAGAATAAAATTCAATCACAAAAGACAGGGACCTTTGCATGTCAAACTTGCAAACAATGTAAATACATAGCAGCAATAAATAAATTTATACATCCATATACAGGACGTGAATACATGTTTAAGGGATATGCATGCTGTAAAACTAGAGATGTCATATATCTCGCTCAGTGTCAAAAGTGTAATCTTTTTTATGTTGGTAAAACCAACAGAACATTACGTGAGCGGATAAGAGAACATGTTTATGCAATTGAGAAACAGAATATAACAAATGCTTTGGCACGACATACTCTAGATAAAGGGACATCACATTGTTTTAAATTTATGGTCCTTGAGTTAATAACAAGAACTAGTAGGCTAGGGAATATTAAAACCTATACAGAAGAGATAGAGAATAAATGGATTTTAAGGTTACAAGCCCATATATATGGGCTTAATGATAAAATATCTCTTAAGACTTTCTTGGTCAATAGATCTTTAAATCATTGATATCTCCCTTCATTTTATCTTATTTTATTTCTGCAATTTTTTCATGTATTTATATGTATTTTTCTATGTATATTTATACCTGTATTATGAAATCATAGGCTGCTATGCATATGTCCTCGTTTAGATATTTTCATATTTTTATATTTTTATATATGTTATATATTTGTTTTTTATATATATGGTTTTAAAATTTGGTAAACATCTATACTCAGACTTGATTGATAGCATTAATTGCATCAATTACATTGCAGTTGCTTTTAATTAAGGTGCAATGCACTATGGTATAAAAAGAGATGCATGATTTATGTTTTTCAAGGTCTGATGAAGCGTTATATCAACGTGAAAGCGCTTACCTGTCTATTTTTCCTGCATATTCGTTTTTAATAAAGGACAGTTTGTGGAGTATTTGATGAGATTCATTTGCAGCCTGGTGCACTCTTAACTTTTGGACTAGTCCTATATTCTGTACTGTAGCTTAACAGACTCCTCAGAATAAGAGTATCAGTTTGCTTGGTCTGCTAAGTTACAACGTTTTTAGAGGAGGTCAAAGATAGTGACAGTCAGTGGATGTTTCTGTGAACAGACATGCAAACTGAACCCTTCTTACTATGTAGCCAACATTTATGATACCAGTATTAATTCACCGTCTTTTTCTGAACATATTTACACATTTAGAATGCATGTATGATCTTGGAATCCTTCTTTTAATGGGAAGACACCAAACACCCTAGCCCAAAAGTTCCTGGAATTCATAAACTCAAATGCCATGGAACAACTAGTCACCATCCCCACAAGAGGAGAAAACATACTTGATCTCATCATCACGAACATGGGAGCACAATGTTCAACACCGGAAGTATACCCCTCACTGGTGAGATCAGATCACAAACTAATCTCGCTGGAGGTCCTCATCCCACCCCCACCTGAAATAAAAAAGACCACAGTAAAGAATTTCTCGAAAGCCGACTTCACACTTCTAAAGACTAGTGTGGTCTCCTTTAAGGCCCCGAGGCAGGAAAACAGTACACAAGCAGCTGAATCACTTACAAATGCCTTCTACCAGCACCTGCAGGACTGCATGGATAAGGCAATCCCAAGCAAAACAAAGACTCTTTGTAACAAAGGCAAGCGTCCAGTCTGGTGGACCCCAGCCATAAACAAACTCTACAACAAAAGGAGGAAGCTACTACAAGATAGAGCAAAATCCTTAAAAGGTAAGACACCCTTGATCACTATAAGTAAAAACTAAGAGCTCTCATAAAATCATCCAAAGCAAATTTTGAGAGAAAAATAGCTAAAGACTCAAAAGACAATCATAAGGCCTTCTTTAGCTATGTTAGAAACCTGGGAGGAAACTCCCAGATATGCTCAGAACTAGTTCAAAATGATGTGAAGATTACTGATCCTACAGACATTGCCAACATACTGGCTGACAGGTTCAGTGCAAACTTCTCCGCCCCTCCCCACAGGAGAGATATCTACACCAAGCGATTGCAGCCCCCCAAACATCTCCAACGCCCAAGTGAGAACTGCCCTCTCCAAAGCAAAAAACACAGCATCCATGGGACCTGATGGTGTCCCTGGCTGTGTGCTCCACGAACTCAACGAGGAATTAAACCCACAGCTAGGACAGCTGTTTAATCATAGTCTTACCTCTGGATCATTACCCAGGAGTGGCGCACTGCAACTGTGGTCCCACTTCACAAAGGCGGTGCCTCCACCGACCCTGGAAATTACCGGCCCATTAGCTTGACAAGCCTTATCTGCAAAGCCATGGAGAGGATCATAATGGACCTCATAAATAAAGACATAGGGAACTTGCAGACTTTGGATCCATCCCAGTTTGGCTTTGTCAAAGGCAGATCATGCCTTCTAAACTTGGTTGACTTTTGAAACAGTCACCAAAGCCATTGATGAGGAAAGGCAGTCCATACAGCCTACCTCGATCTGGCAAAGGCCTTCGATACAATACCCCACTCGGGTATCATTGAAAAACTCATCAGCTTAAATGTTAACCCATACATCACAAGATGGGTTGCAAACTGGCTGAGTGACAGAACCCACAGGGTCAGAGTTGCTGGCGCCATGTCAGACTCAAAGCCTGTCACAAGTGGTGTACCACAGGGCTCAGTCCTGGGTCCACTCTTGTTTGGCATCTACTTTTCCGAAGTACAAGCAAACACAGGAGGGTTATGGCTGACAAAGTTTGCAGATGACTGCAAACTGGGCGCCATAGTGGAAGACACATCTGATACAGATATCCTTCAGAAGGGTCTCACAGAAACAGATAACTGGTGCCAGAGCCATGGCCTAAAGTTAAATGCCAAAAAATGCATAGTCATACCCTTCGGGAAAAACAAGGTTACCCCTAGCTACCAAATAGGTGGCAATCCACTGAGCACAGAAGAAGTTATCAGGGACCTGGGGACCCAGGTTGATAGTAGTCTGTCATTCGACACCCATGTAGCTAAAGTAGTTAGGAAGACCTTCTACATTGCCCACCTTATCATGAAGGGATTCTCATCTAGATCAAGGGAGGTCATAGTCTCCCTATACTCATCACTCATCAGACCAATGATTGAGTACAATGCCCCATTCGGAATGTATCTGACCCGACACTTGCAGCAGCTGGAGAGGCCAACAAAGTTCCTCACCAAAAGGATAAAGGGTCTCAAACATCTGTCCTATGCTGCCCGACTGAAAGAACTCCAGCTCTATTCAGTCGCCTACCGCTTGCTCAGAGGTGACCTTTGCCTAACATACAAGGCCATGTCAAACCCAGATTTGATGAATATGCTTCACCTCAAAAATCTAGATCCGTCAGAGCCACAAGGGCGGGAGACTTAAACCTCGACACGGCTATTAATAGGACGTGCTGGATGGATAGATTCATCACCCAAAGACTCCCTATGCTGTGGAACAAAATCCCGGTATATGTGAGGCAGAGCACCTCGCTGGCCTTGTTCAAGAGAAATCTTGACCAATGGATGGGAGATCGCAGATATACCCCAGGGATTACCTCAGTGTCACTGCTCGACAGAGGCACAGCAAAATAATGGGTATAGTTCCCCATACTAAAGGGGTGGCGTAAGCCACAAAACTATGGGCTAGGCTTATAAATGCCCTCGGGCAGATAGCCTAGTATGAACCTATGAACCTATAAACCTATGAAGATGTTTTAATGTGGTTCCTGATTTAATTCTGGATAGAATTATATTCCATTCTGGACAGAATTATTCCACATTTAGAGGCATGTATTAAATCACAAAAAGTAATAACAACTAAGATGGCAGAGTTGCAACTAACTTATATTGCCAGGGTAGTACATGGGGAGAATATTGAATTCCCCAAATGGTCAGTGTGGTAATAGAATAGATTGCTGGTTGATTTCTCATTGTCTGCTTTCTCATACACAGCAAATTCTTGTAGTACCATGCTCCTTAGATCACTAGGCTGTACTTAGAAGTAATACCACAACCCCAGTCACAGCCACCATTTAAAAGCTGCAGGGTAGACCTGTTCATTTTAAATGAGCTTGACTCTATTAACTGTTTCATTAAGGAAGTAGCTAGGTACATAAGGCTTAATCGAGTAGATAACATGCCCATTTTCATGTGGTGGGACTGTTAAATATGAGCTTAAAGCTGTCTGTACGTCTGCTTAAGTAAATATGTGAGTTGAGTACATGATAAGTGGACTGGGCTCTCTAAATGGGTTACATCCATCTGGGAAGAATGCAGGAGAGATACATTTAAAAATAAAGTCCTTTTAGGAATGTATAAATATATATAAGTAATAATGGCATACTTACTAAAGTTAAGAACTGAGCTTTATCTTTGGTATGCTGTACTATTAAGCTTGGGCATATGCCACTAAGTATGGTAGTTTTCTAGCAGTCTGGCTGAAACAACATAGGAAACAGATGAGTATTACAGCACTCAAAGTAGAAAATTCTGATATTTCCTCACCAGAATAAATAGAGATGCTTTCAGGAATTCTTATTCAAAACTTTATGATGATATGGGAGAACGGAATTTTCAGACCACAGATTTTGCCAGTTTCCTGGATGGACTCAACCTCACCCAGATAGATCCTAGTCAATTAGCAGCTTTAAAGCACCAAATTATTAAGAATGAAATTATTACAGCTTTCAAAACTTCCACTAAAAGCAAAGCCCTGGGACCAGACAGTTTAACCTTTAACATCTATAATATTCGCCAACAAGTATTAGTAAAATCATTCACTCAACTGTTTAATGACAACTTTTCATCTGGACATGCTCATTATTCTGTGCGAGAGTCCAGAACAATAGTAATAATAGTAGTCCTGCTTAAGCCAGGTATCGACACTTTAAAAACTAATAGCTATAGACATATTTTCTTAATTAATACAGAGGCTGTATTGTATGCACAAGTCCTTGCAAAACTAATTGCTCCCTTATTACTGGTGATTATGCTCCAATATTCATAAAAAGCAAACCAGTTAAGCAGCACAGTGGTGCGAGACATGATCTTAACAAATGTTAATCACACCCTCCTTAAGTTGTTAAGGTCAGGTCTAGTTCTACAGTCTAAAATATGCCAATATGGACCAGCAAATGACAGCATCAGAATAAAAGATATGATTCTGCCTGCTGTCCATACTGTTAAGGTGTCTGTGATGCCCATGCCCTGGCCCAGCAATCAAGGAGCCTCAATCATCACCATTAACACCAGTAAGGGGCATCTCATATAGGAGGAAAGGATAACAAATAATCACAGTAAAGTGCAATTTCCCTTAAGAGCACACAGATATCACAGTCAGTCCGGGGCTGGTCGCTCCCTTGCTCTCCAGGTCCCCAATAAGACTCCCCACTGGCACAGCTATATGGTCCAGATATCAGCCTAGTGGGCAAGCTAAAACCTCCAGCACCCTCTCTGTCCAACCAGTGCTTCGTGTCCACACCCAAGTAGCTGACACACACACACACACACACACACACACACACACACACACACACACACACACACACACACACACACACACACTCTGAGAAGAGTTTATACAACCACACAGACACTCCTGGGGAAGACTGGCACAGGTTCTCCAGCTGTGCCCCTTTTTCCAAGACTATATAGTAATACCAGCTGCCACCACCCACTAATATATATCAGTTACTCAAAGGCCCTTAAAAGGGTGTCCAATTATTACTGTGCAATATTATTATCCAATTGGTAGTAAAGCCCAGGGCTAAAACTATTGAAGTGGCTTTATACAATTTTACCAAAAGCATGCAAGTACTCTAAAGAGGTTAAATTATCTCTACAAAAACAGCCACAGTTGAAAGGGTTTAAAATATTTAATAACACATAGTCAAAACACAAGACAATGCTTTTTACTACACAGTGCTAGTCAAGAGTTCAGGGATCACAGAGAAATACTTAAAATAATTCAGTAGCACAGTTCTGACATTACAGAAAACACTTAGTCTAATCTTTCTAGTTTCTAGCTATTTCTAAGAGAAAACACAAGTCTAAGATAAACTTACATATAGAGCAAGGCAGTGCTGATGAGTTGGTTGGTCAAGACAAAAATGCTTAATGCTCTCTGATTCTCTCTGTTTTTAAAATCACATTCCTGGTTCACATTACATCATTCTTCACATTTCCCTGGGTTACATTACATCATTCTTCACACTACCCTGCGTTCCCAGGCTAAGAGAAACTACATTTACATTCTTCACCTCTGGGCAGAAATCAGAGCAATAAAGGACATTTATGCATACAACTTCTGGCCATTAACTCTGGCCTTAAAACAATAGCAAGAATTCCTTCATCTAGACTGGCCAGAGCAGTGTTTACATCAAAGGGTCACAACATGCTTTACTTGGTCATAAGAGTGCACTGTTGTTACATTTTTTCCAGTTCCACGTGTAACACTATTTTTACCATTTAAGACAACAAGCCTGTGGTTTACATTAATATTTACAGATGCCAGAATTATCTTCAGAATTCTGTCTGGCTAGGCTAGCAGCCTTCATCTATCTTCACAGTGTCCCTTACTCTTACAAACTTTGAAAGTAGCTAAAATAGCAGGGTGCATGTTCTGCATTTTCTCTCAAGTATATGAACTCTGAAACTCAAATGTATCACTATTCAAAGACTTCAGTCCTCTGTGAAAAACATAGACTTTATAAGGAGCAGACCAAACAAATTAGGCAGAAATCTGGACATTCTGTGAAAATCTGAACAGTTTAGAGGTGTGGTTAAGTGACTGTAAACATTGGGGACTGTGTTATACTGCCTTTCTGACACTGCTCACTAAGTGGTTAAGTGCTTTATGACTTCGAAAGACAGCAAAACAATGTTTTTCTTTTTCCTGTTTTTTTACTGTAACTACAAAGAATTATGGTCAGGTCCCTGATCATAACCTTTGCTCTTGAGGTGAATTTCTTGGTATCCGTGTGTCGAACTCGAACACGTAATAAACAGATCATTGTAGATGATTGACTGATTTTAACTAGAAATACCCAGAAAAGACAGTTTATTTTTCATGGAGTACTTTTCACAATTTCAAAAAATAGCAGGACTCAAGTTTAATATTTTAAAGATGGAGCACTTTCCTGTCACCTCTGCAGCTGCTAGCTTGTGTGAAGGAAACAGATGGTGTAATAAGCCTGTAGATTATTATGTGTAGAAGTGCATCCTTCTATCATGTCAACTGTATCTGCCAATCTCTCCAAACTCTGACATGATTTATTTCTACTTCATTTGTGGAGTAAGCTGCATCTACCCTTTCTAGCAAGAATAAATGTATTGAAAATTAGGTTTTGCCAAAAACTATTTTACTTTTACAACATATAGCAGTATGCCATAAAAATCCCTGGCTGACAAAAATTTAAGAAGTTATGTTGACTTTTGTGTGGAATTCTGGAAGGCATAAGGTTTCTTTAAACATTTTTTTCTCCATTTAAGCAAGGAGGACCAGGCCTCCCAAATATTAAGAAATTTGCATTGGTTTTATTTTGCATAAGTTATTGGCATTAATAAATCCAGATACACTATTATGGCTTAGACTGAAAGCCTTTATAATGGGCTGTATATTTCCTTTAGGAATCTTGTGGTATGGTAAATCCCTCCCACTGCACTCATGGAAATGGCATTGTATGGCCTTAGCCTATGGGGCTGTGCATCAACTAAGTCATCAGTGGCAACTTGTACTTGGGTCTTTTGGAAGCCCTTATGTTAAAGCCCTTTGTTATGGATTTGGGGAATAGCTATTGAATGCCGTTCATGGCAAGAAAGGGGTATAAGATCCTTTATACATGTTATGCAAAATTCAGATCAGGGTTCAGTCCTAGCTTCCATTGATTATTTTTGTCAGAATATGATCTACCATCTATAGATCTTTTGAGATTTTTTCAACTTAGGTATACAATATTGCCATCCACAGTAAAGGAGTATATAGACTAATTCCCCTTGCCATTCTTATTGGAAATAAAATAAATTGCACATCTTTCCCAAGAGAGCTCTTACAGTTTGAAGGCCTCCACCATATACAAGATTTTATTTAGACAGAAAAAGACACTGCATGTAATTTACTATGCATGGGAACCAATTCCTTTTCTGACCCCAGCAACTCTGTGTACTAAAGTAGTAATTTCATTTCTTAAACTTTTTGTCTGCCTCCCCACCATTTGCCTATCAACTCAATTTTTTATGATCGATATTGGTTACCATTAAGGAGTTATGAGCTAGGGTACAACTCTGAAAGTTCCTGTGAAAGCTTCCATAGCTCTCCAGCTGATAACATTCCTTGAGATCTGGAAATGTCCCTTTGTTTTAAACATATGGTAACTCACATCACATGTGTTTGAGCAAGCCACAGGTACTACCCTGTCCTTGACTCTAACCAATTGGTGGAATATTCTGTCAGCAGACTTTGCATCACTATTCGTTTCAGATAAAAGGTTTCTTTTTGTTATTTCAACTGTAACTAGACATTATATAATATATCATTGGAAAGATGTCAGGCAGCTCTCAAAAGCAGGCTTTAATAATTGAATATGCAAGTGTGCAAAGCCTGTTTCAGAAATTTATGAATTTTATATGTATATGTGAGTATGCACATAGATATGTATATATTTATATTTATATATATATATATATATATATATATATATATATCTATATATATATATATGGGTCTACTTTACATTACCGACACGACACTTCACCGACACACAAAACACCGACCCAAAATAACCGAAACCACACAACACCGACAACTCACAAAACCGAACACAATTACACCGACACAAACAACGTAAACTACACATCACACACAATGACATATCCACTAACCCTAACCCAAACCCTAACCCTAAGGTCTGACACTACCGCAGTTACCCTACCCGCACCTAACCCTAACTCACTTAACCCACCCTACACCTAAAGACTGTCACTATCGCACACTTAACCTACCTGCACCCTAACCCTAACTCACTTAACCCACCCTAAAACATAAAGCCCGTCACTATCGCACACTCACCCTACCCGCACTCTAAACCTAACTCACTTAACCCGTCCCTGAACTACAGTCCGTCAGTATCACACACTTACCTTACCCGAACCCTAACTCCGACACTACCACACACTCACCTTTCCCACACCCTAACCCAAAATCCCACAATATCGCACACTTACCTGACCGCTCCTAACTCCGTCACTATCGTACACTTACCGAGTCGCGCTCACACGTTACCCTTGTCGGTCTTTCGGCTGTCGGCAAATCACCTTTTCGGTCAACTTACCTGTCGGTCGTTTCGTCTCGTTCTTCGGCGTGTCGGTGAAGTGTCGTTTCGGTAAAGTAAAGGGGACCCATATATATATATATATATATATATATATATATATATATATATATAAGGATGTCACTGTTTCATTATGGGATTCAGTTTTAAAATGTTTTGGAAAATGCATCTCCTCTTATTTCTAGTTTCTAATTTCAGAGTAATCAGTTAGCACATATGTTAAATGTTGTGCTAATGTTTATCTTTCCCACTACAGCAGTAGCCTATGGGTTGTGTCTTGCCCTAGACACAGAAACTGGCCAGCTTCCAAAAGCTTTGGATTCCTCAAACAGAGCCACTTTGACTGCTGATTGATCAGCCTTGAAGAGGGAAAATCAGCAGTCAGAGTGAAAAATCTTCAGTATTTTCTTGCTGCCTCGTGAAGTAGCAGCTTAGAGGCTCCACAAGAGCAGCAGCCAGCAGTTCAGCTCCTTTCTCTGACAGATAAATACTGTTTTGGGGAGCCCTTTTTCACAGAAGATTTATTTATTGTTTAGTTTATAGTCATATTTATTCATTTTATTGTATTAAAAAATAAAAGGTTCCTTTGGGAAATCCTTTCATACAAAAAATGTATTATTCATATATGTGGTGTATATTTATGTTTGTTTAAAAACAGTTTTTTTTTTTACTTTTATTATTTTAACTAGCTCTGTCCCTTTTAGAAAACATTTCTGCACTACATTCTGTTTCCTGTTTGAGACTACTATATTTAGACTTGACTTCTCTGGGGGCTTATTTGATGAAGAAATGTACTGCTTATGCAAACTTTTCTAATATTTCACAAAAGTGGGGCAGTGTTTTATTTGGGTAGAGATGACAGAATGAAGTACTTAATGTTGTATCAACTTAATTGACATTTTTTGCCAGACTAGTTTTTACTTCTGACAATTACCTGCCATTTTTTTTTATGTCAGACTAATCTTTAATTATAAGGGGTGCTGGCATGATTTTAGTATACTGTTTCACTTTTTGTGGAATGTACGGGTTGTATTCATGCTGTGTAATCTTACCTGTTATTATTTCCTAACAGACTAGTTTTACTTCAAAGAAGTTCTATCACAGTTTACTGTATTACTTGGACATTGAGTATGTACTGCTTGTGTTCACATGGTGATAACTTACCTGCCAATTTTTATTGTCAGATTAAATTTACTTATAAGGGATTTGGTTAGGATTTTAATGTACTGCTTGTGCATTTACTGGGCAGGTATTGTGAGTTTTCACCCAGTGACATCTTACTTACAATTTATTTTTGTAAAACTAATTTTATTTTTAAAGGATTTTTAACAAGTGTTTAGTGTACTGCTTGTGCATTGCAGTGTTTTGCACCTCAGCTGGTAGTGGGTGCACCTGCAGTGGCCATTTGTTGCTCCTCAAGCCACTTATTTACCTTTCCTGGTCTCCTCTGGTGTCCTCCTTGGCTGTTTTCAGTGTCCAAGTCTGGGCATGGGAGAACCATTTTTATTGGGGCAATGAGTTTGTCTAGTGGATGCTACTGGATGTTTTCAGGTAAGCAGGGCTTTGTATTATACATGATATGAAGAAACCCTTTTGATACAGAGAAAAATGTTAACATATATATTTTTGACATGTCTCTAGTTGCTAAACATGCCTTAAAGTTTTTTTTTTTAATAATTGTGCAGAGGCTGTGTCTAGTACCCCTGGTTCTGCTTCTCTTTGCGGAGGTATGTCTTTGCACAGTATCAGGAGTTTTTCAGTTAAAATATCATCTAAATTCAGCTGTAGAGGAAAAAATGTTATTTGTCCTACTCAGATCCACAAATGACACTGGTTTTGTTCATTACCCTTTGACTACAGATTGTTACGGACTCATTCAGGTTAAAGGTGCATCAGGAAGGGAACAGTTGGCACTGAATAAAAAAAAAATCTTTCAGGAGAGTTTCTCCCCACACTCCAAACCAAACAGAATTTTCTCTCATTTTCTTCAGCTTTGCTTACCTTAAGGGTCAAAGATCCTGTACCATTTTTCTAAGGTAAAGGCTTGTATTTCAGAATGGTTCTGACACCAAAGACCAGCCTCTTTAGAGCCCAGTTTTACATCTTCCTTCCTATTTCAGTTTGTAAAAGTTCCAGTATTCAGGCTATTGACCCTTCAAAATATATTACCTTTTATTCCCCAGTTTAGCTGTATAGTAGCATGGGACCTAAACGATCTCTGAACTTATGCATCAGAGTCGCATGATCAGTTATCTGTATCAGGATTATTGATAATTGCATTCTTTAAATATAGACAGTTGCATTCTTTAGATTTTCAGATACCTGTCCTGGGCTTTGTTTAATTGTACTGCACTGTCAGAGATTACAGATGCAAGCAATTTTGAGTATTTCCTTAATTCTCCTCACCTTCAAGTCATTCTGCATCTAAAGATGCCCCAGACTTCATCAGCTTTAATGTTTTATGCTTTCATTAAAAATGTTGAAGCTGATGAAGCTAGTTAATTTTGCCCATTCAGATATGGGTACCATTGTCAATCTAACAAGCATGACAGAATATAACGAACCAAGCTAAACTCATGACATAAACCAACTAGCCAATTTCCCGCTGGTCCCTTAAGATGACTGAATGCTTTGTATAGAGCAAACTACTTTCAGGAAATCCATACAAGATCAGTGAAATATTCTGCACTACAAAAAATCAACAGCACTTATGCAGAAATACATATTATGACACACCTCCACTATCTGACTTTTATCATCACATTTAAGCTTTACCCCTTGAGCATTCAGTATGGTCAAGGCATGGAGAAGCCTACACTAACAAATGTAATGAAAGTACAATGACTCATTAACACATTACTACACACACTAAGCAAAAACAAAATGATGATCCCTGTCACTGTGGATAGTACTACTGCAACTCTCTCTGTCCTTGCACTTGCATGTTAAAAAATGGCAAAGATGCAGAAATAATCACTTACCATTCTGGTCTCCATCAGGCAGTATACTGTCTGTACTTTTTCATCTGCTCCCAGAGTGGAGTGGAGCTCATTTCCTCCTTTTACAGCTCAAGGGACAGGGTTTAAGCCTAAGCAAATTACTAACCACCTGCTAATCCTAACTAAGGTAATTCACTCTCTCTCTCTCACACACACACACACACACACACACACACACACACCTCAAACTCTTAGTATAAGAAATCTGGGCAAATCCTAAAATAAATAGGGACAGCCTATAAATATGAACTTAGAAAATTGCTAGAATAGCAGGATTTGTGTTAGTATACATTTTCTATTTCTAAATTATACATTTTTAAAGGATATGAAGTCTAAAACTCAAATGCCTGCCATTATTTAGCAACTTCAATCCTTTTTATGAGGAACAGACAAAAATATGGGGCAAAAATCTGGACAGTCTGCAAAAAAAAACCTGGACAGTTGAGGGGTATGCTACCTAATTCTTAGACACACAAACACACACACACCCCTCCCTCCCTGTCTCTTACACACACACACACACACACACACACCCACACACACACACACACACACACACACACACACACACACACACACACACACACACACACACACACACACCTTACCTCCCTCCCTCTTGCACACGCATGCTCGCACACACGCTCTTACACACACACACACACACACACACACACACACACACACACACATACCCTACCTCTCTCCTGTACCCCCCCCATACCTCTCAACCTCTTAGAGTAAGAAATCTGGACAAAGCCACAAATAATGGGGGACAAAGGACCAAAAATAGGGACACCTTTTAAATATTGCTGTTAGAAGAACAAGTTTTGCAATAGTATGAAGTTTCTGAAGGATACGACGTCTAAAGCTCAAATGTCCACAATGATTTTCCAGAAAAACACAATTTTATGAAAAACAGACCAAAAATATGAGGCACAAATCTGGACAATTGAAAGGTATGACCCCCCCCCCCACCTCCCTCACACACACACACACACACACACACACACACACACACACACACACACACACACACACCTCTGCCTTTACCTATGTACTTCTACATACACACACATACATCTGTAAGTTTTTGGTCCGCATTCCAGATGTCTTCTGTAATTTAGATCCCATGCTCGTGGAAGATGAAGAGGTAAGCAATCAGTCGCACAGATGCAACAGATGCTTCCAACCTGTTTTTGTCTTCTGCATCTGTGCGACCAGAAGCAAAGGGCTTGCATAAAGAACTCCCTTAAAAAAAAAAAAAAAAAAAAAAAAAAACTTTCTTTGCGGCCGAGGTGCAGGTACGTCATACTGGTGTGCATACCTTCAAAAAAAATAATGTGTATATGCACATATATATATATATATATATATATATATATATATATATATATATATATATGTGTGTGTGTGTGCGTGTGTATTTGTGTGTATGTGTGTGCATGTGTGCGTGAGTATGTATATGTGACTGTGTGTGTATATTTTTTCAGTGGCAATCACATTGTAACTTTTTTCTCCATGCTATGTCCCTGAATTTTCATTTCATCCATTGCATGGCTGTAGTATTCGGGCTGGTAATGTTGTTGTTGTACTGCAGGGGCGCTGTGGGGATTTTGACATGTAATGTTGGTTCTGTATTCTCTGGGAACTTGTTGGTTCCGGTGCATGGATGACTTGCAGAAGTTGTGAGATGTAGCATGGGTGCGCACCTGGAGGCTCTTAATAAAGAAAGGCCTTACAACTCCATAAACCGTGTGGTCTCCTTCTTTCCCAGGATATAACATATTGGCGACGAGAGATGGGATGCCTCCGAGTCCGCTGCGAGTGAAAACGGTGGGGTGCAGTTCATGTCGGACGACGAAGAGTCTGGGCCTGCCGGAGTGATGTCTGGTTCCATGTTGGGGTCACTAGTTGCATACGACTGTCAAACACAGACCTGGGAGGAGTATTGTGAAGTGTTGGAACATTTTTTTGTGGCAAACCAGATAATGGAAGCGGGTCGGAAGCGAGCCATATTGCTGAGCTCGGTGGGCAGCAAGACGTACAGTCTGATGAGGAACTTATTGAGTCCTGATAAACCGGGGGACAAATCGTTCACAGAGTTGACAAATTTGCTTCAGTCACATTATAACCCGAAGCCGAGTGCAATAGTCCAGAGGTCCAAGTTAAATTCAAGGACTAGAAGGGCCAATGAAACGGTAATGGAGTATGTCGCAGTGTTGAGGGAACTGGCGCAACATTGTGATTATGGGGACAGACTGACAGAAATGCTACGAGATAGGCTCGTATGTGGCATTGCCGATGACCGCATACAACGCAGATTGTTAGCGGAGCCTGAGTTGTCGTTTGAAAAAGCCTTGAAGTTGGCACAGGCTATAGAGACAGCGAATAAAGACATTCGTGATTTACAACCGAGGACCATTGAAGGGGTGGGGAGCAGGAGTGCTACCCCTCTGCCAGTGCATAAAGTGGTCATGGAGCATAAAGCACAAGGGAAGTCTGGTCAGTATGCTTGTTACAGGTGTGGAGGTGAACATCTGTCACGGAACTGTCGTTTCTTAAGCGAAAAATGCCATGCTTGCGGAAAAAAGGGCCATGTGAAAAAAATGTGCTGCTCAACGCCCTCTCGGGACCAGCCGAGAAAGGGGGAGGAAAAAAGCAGTATAATGGAAAGGAAGGGAAACCGAAAAATAAAACGGCAGTATGCACACCACATGCGTGAAGGTACAGATCAACAAACCCGGGAAGCCGAGGAAGTGTTTACTATGTTTAACATGAAAGAGGCCAGGTGGGAAAAGGTTGATCCCATTAAAATCCAGTTGGACTTAAATGGTAACATGGTACAGTTTGAAGTGGATACGGGGTGTAGTGTAACGGTTCTGTCAAAGGCTGAGTATGGGAAGTTATGGCCTAGAGAAGCTCCGAAGCTGCAGGACTGTTCAGTGACTTTGAGAACATATACCGGTGAGATAGTTCCCACATTGGGAATGGTGAAAGTGACTGTGAAATATAGAGACCAAGCCAAACAGTTGCCAGTCATGGTGGTAGCAGGTAAGGGACCAAACCTGCTAGGCCGGGTGTGGTTAAAGGAGCTGGATATGGACTGCCTACAGCTCCATAAAGTAGAACAGCAGGGCCTGACCTTGCAAGGTGTGCTGGCGGATAACGAAGAAGTTTTCAAAGAGGAACTGGGGACCTGGAGGGGTCCACCTGCAAAAATACACGTTAAAGAAAATGTAACGCCAAGATTTTACAAACCCCGACCTGTACCATACACAATGAAGAAGAAAGTTGAGGTTGAGTTAGAGTGACTCACTAAGAAAGGTATAATTGAGCCAGTAAAGTTTGCGGAATGGGCCGCACCAATTGTTCCCATATTAAAGCCAGATGGTACGGTACGCATATGTGGTGACTACAAGTTAACAGTGAACCAAGTCTCGAAGTTGGAGCAGTATCCCTTGCCCAAGGTGGAGGATGTGTTTGAAAAGCTGTCGGGAGGTGAAAGGTTTAGTAAACTGGACCTCAGTCAGGCATATCAGCAAGTAGTGCTGGAAGAAGGGTCAAAGGCGTATGTCACCCTTAGCACACACAAAGGTTTGTTCCAAGTCAATCGTTTACCCTTTGGTGTTTCCTCGAGTCCAGCTATTTTCCAGAGAATAATGGAGGGACTGGTGGCAGGAATTCCGAAGGTGGCTGTGTATTTAGACGACATCCTACTGACGGGTAGGAACATTCGAGAGCATCTGGAGACGCTGAACGAGGTGCTGAGATGACTGCGAGAGGCAGGTCTGAGAGTGAAGCGGAGTAAATGTGCTTTCATGGCAAAGGAAGCAGAGTTCCTAGGTTACAAGGTGGATGCCTCAGGCCTACACCCCTTGCGAAACAAGGTGGAAGCCATTCAACAGGCCAGCACCCACAAATGTTACAGAGCTGAAAGCCTACTTAGGCTTACTCAACTATTATAATAGGTTCCTGCCAAATCTGTCAACACTGTTAGCTCCTTTACATAAGCTATTAAGGAAGGAGGCTCAGTGGTCGTGGCAAGAGGAACAGGACAGAGCGTTTGAACAGTCAAAGGAACTAATGCAGTCTTCAGAGGTTTTGGTGCACTACGATAGTCACAAGGACTTAATTTTGTCATGTGATGCCTCACCTTATGGGTTAGGGGCTGTGTTGGCACACGGATGCCAGATGGACAAGAGAGACCCATTGGGTTTATGTCACGAACTTTAACACCAGCGGAGTCAAACTATTCCCAGCTAGATAAAGAGGGTTTGGCTGTAATGTTTGGAATTAAAAGGTTTCACAAATACCTCTATGGAAGGAGGTTTACTATTTGCACCGATCATAAGCCTTTGTTGTCACTGTTCAACGAAATGAAAGCAGTGCCGCAGATGGTTTCTCCCCGCATTCAGAGATGGGCTGTAACATTGAGAGCTTATGAATACGAGATTGTTTATAAGACCGGGAAACACCATAGTAATGCGGACGCGCTAAGCCGTCTGCCGATACCAGGGCATCTCCAGGAAGAGGAAGCGGAGGACCGAGTTTTGATGATGGAGGACATCACGTTGGTGTCTGCCAGGGAACTGAGTGAATGGACACGCAAAGACCCGGTGCTAGCTAGAGTGTTTCAGTGGGTCCAGCAAGGCTGGCCAGTCCAACAAACGGATCCAGTTTTTCGGCCTTATGAGGTGAGGAAAACAGAGCTGAGTGTGCAAGCTGGATGCGTATTGTGGGGGGCACAAGTGATAATTCCGTCCCCAGGAAGAGGGGCACTTTTACAGCAATTGCACCAAGGTCATGTGGGCATCACACGAATGAAGGCCTTAGCCCGAAGTTATTTCTGGTGGCCCAAGTTGGACCACGATATTGAAGTTGCTGTGAATGAGTGTAAAACATGTCAACAACATCGCAACTTGCCTGTGGCGGCGCCACTACACCCATGGGAGTGGCCGAGTAGGCCTTGGCAGAGACTTCATATAGATTATGCCGGACCTTTTATGGGGGCCATGTTTTTGATAATAATGGATGCTCATTCTAAATGGATGGATGCCTATCAAGTCAAAACACCCACTTCCCTCGTTACCATTGAATGCTTGAGGAAGAGTTTCAGTAGCCAAGGACTACCAGAGACTATTGTATCAGATAATGCTTCATGTTTCACGAGTGAAGAGTTCAAGGGGTTTCTGAAAAAAAATGGCATCGTACACATCACATCAGCACCATACCATGCAGCTTCAAATGGTTGTGCTGAAAGGGCTGTCCAAACTTTTAAAGCTATGATGAAAAAGTCCGGAGAAGGAAGTATAGCAGCAAAAGTGTCAAGGGTGTTATTCAACTACCGTATTACACCTCAGTCTACCACGGGTTTGTCACCTGCCGAGATGTTGCAAGGACGGAGATTAAGATCCACGCTGGATCTGGTGCATCCAAACGTCCGAGCTAAGGTAGAGGGGACCCAGTGGAGGCAAAAAGAGTGTCATGATCGACGACGGAGAGAGAGAAGTTTTCTGGAGGGAGATGCAGTGATGACGTGAAATTTCAGTTATGGACCTAAATGGATTCCAGGGTTCATTGTCAAGAGTACAGGTCCATTATCGTACCAGGTGAAGTTGAATGGAGATTTTTTGGTGAGGAGACATGTAGACCAGATTCTGCGGAGCGAACAGAAGAAGGATTCCATGGAACTGCCAGCCCCGGAAATACCGTTAATTTCGGAACACGGGTTCGCAGCGGCAGGAGGTTCGCCAATCGCGGGAGACCGCCGGAATGCGGAAGGAGAGGTTCCTGAGGATCCAACCGTTCCAGGGAAGGACGCACTGATACCTGAAGTGGTAACGGTGACACCGGAGTCACCTAAGGTGGTACCACTGCGCCGTTCTAAGCGTGTGCTGGTTAAACCTAGTTACTTGAAGGACTATCAATGTTAAAAAAAAAAGTGCATGTATTGTTTACAAGAACAACCTAGCTCGATTGTATGGTAACCAGTTAATAACTAGCCAGTTATTTAGAAGTAAATGACTAAATGGATTGCTTGGACTTGCTCCCTAGTTTGCTTATTTAAGGGATTGTGTCATAGCTTAAGAGGGGAGGAATGTAGTATTCGGGCTGGTAATGTTGTTGTTGTACTGCAGGGGCGCTGTGGGGATTTCGACATGTAATGTTGGTTCTGTATTCTCTGGGAACTTGTTGGTTCCGGTGCATGGATGACTTGCAGAAGTTGTGAGATGTAGCATGGGTGCGCACCTGGAGGCTCTTAATAAAGAAAGGCCTTACAACTCCATAAACCGTGTGGTCTCCTTCTTTCCCAGGATATAACAATGGCTTCACTAAATAAAGATAGACATGTGATTTTTAGATTTCTTGTCCTTCCAAAAATGTTTGGTAATGCTAAACATTTTCTTAAGTCAAACATTTGTGAACAGCAGTCAGTAAATAATGACAGACATGTGATTTTCAGACTTCAAATCCTTCCAAAGGTTCTTCAAGATGTTATCTTGGCAAAGTGTTTAAGATGGCAGCCAAGAAGTAATGACGCACCAGAGGCAGCCTGTGACAGTGGCTGCTGGGCTTCAGTCCCTAAATTAAACCTAATTAAAAATGGATGTGTAATCAGTGGGGCACAGGCTAAATACTATGCACACTGAAAAAATGTTTTATCCAGTGTATAGCAGCATACTGATACATAATAAATGGTGCACAGGCTAAATTCTGTACACACTGAAACAAGTTTTTTGACTGTACAGTGGTACATAGCCCAAATAATGTACAGACCAAAAAAATAATACATTGTTTTCACTGAACGCTCTTTCCTAATGTAGACAATGCTATCACCTGATAAAACACAATTCAAACAGATGTCACTGTAATAGGTACAGAAACAGTGATGTAGGTCCACCTCCTGTTGCTGCTGCTACTGTAAAACTGACTTTACTTTGTGTAATCTATTTACTAAAGATAGAGTGCAGCCTTAGCCTTATTAGAGTGGAATGAAGGTTGCAAAACTGACGTTGTGGTACAGTGATCTAATCTCTTAATATGAAGTCTGCATTAACTCAGCTATAGCTGAAATGTTTCATGATCCATCTTTTGCAGTGGTAGCTTTTTGTATTCCACTTTAGTGATATGTTCCGGTACTTCCTTTGGAGAAAGGGTATGGAACGAAGCAGAAACGATGCTATATTTACATTACTTTTGATTTTTTTTCTTATACTTTTGTTAAATATCTTTCTTATAACAGTAGGTTCATAGGTTCATAGTGTGTACTAGGCTAATGGCCCTGGAGCCTTTACAAGCCTAGCCCATAGGATTACCCGGGCATCGTGCCACCCGACCTTAGTTCCTAGTGCCTCTGTCGAGTAGAGCCACTGGAGTGATCTCTGGAGTGAATTTTCTATTTCCGATCCACTCATCAAGATTTCTCTTGAAGAGGGCCAGTGAGGTGCTCTGCTTGATATGTGAGGGAAGTCTATTCCATAGTATGGGCAGTCTCTGGGTTATGAACCGTCCAACATGTTCTGTTGATTGTGGCAATGAGGTTGAGGTCTCTGGAGCGTGTGGTGCGGAGGGATTGGGATTTCTTTAGATGTAGCATTTCTAACAGAGCTGGGTCAGACATGACTTTGTAAGTCAAGCAGAGATCACCTCTAAGTAGGTGATATGAGACAGAGAATAGTTGGAGATTTTTGAGTCTGTCCATATAAGATAAGTGTTTAAGGCCTAGGATCCTCTTTGTGAGGTACTTTTGCGGGCTCTTCAGTCGTTGCAGGTGTCTAGTGAGGAACATGCCAAATGGGGCCTTGTACTCGATGATTGGCCTAATGAGGGAAGAGTAGAGGGAGACAGTGACCTCTTTCTTCTTGGATGCAAAACCCTTAGTAATGAGATGTGCCACATAGAAGGACTTTCTGACCACAGTGGCAATGTGGTGGTCAAAAGAGAGGTTGCTGTCAACCTGTGTTCCCAGATCTCTTATAATGCCTTCTGTGTTCAGTGGACTACTGTCAATGTGGTAATTCAAGGGAACAGGGTTTTTTCCAAGGTGGATGACAACACATTTTTTGGCATTGAGCTTAAGTCCATGGTTCTGACACCAGTCGGTGTCAGTGAGGCCTTTCTATAGGATGTCAACATCACTTGGGTAGTTAATAATAGTTCCCAACTTGCAATTGTCTGCAAACTTTGTCAGCCAGACTCTTTTTGTGTTGGCCTGGAGTTCAGAGAAGTAGATTCCAAACAGGTAAATAAAATGCAGATGTCCTCTTTTGGAAGAGAAAATGTTTTACTGCTGATGACTATTGTAACAAAATAAAAGGAAAAAAGTACAGGAATTTACAAGTCTGTGAGTCATTGTTGGCTACTGTGAGTGTAGATCAGCACGTTCCTGTGATAGCTAACAGTGCAGATGATATGTTGTGTTAGCACAGGCATCCCTCAACCAAATACAAGCATTCAAACTCACACACACACACACACACACACACACATACACACACACACACACACACACACACACACACACACACACACACACACACACACACACACACACACACACACACACCATACCTGTCTCTATGTTGTTAGAACATTATGATGTCTCTTTTTTCATGCCATCATAAATCATGGATTATTATAGTCAGTTAGTCATTAATGCCAGGCATTATACTTTTACACTTTATATATATATATATTCAGTAAATGCATACTAATGCAAAAACTGTTTTACTAGGGACTTTTCATGTCTGTGGGAAGAATAATTAACACCAGTCCCCAATTTTGTCCCACCATTAATTTTGCTTTTGCAGGGCGGCCACGGTGGTGCAGCGGTTAGCACAGCCACCTCACAGCAAGAGGTTCTCCAGTTTGATCCTCAGCTGGGGTGACTTCTGTGCGGAGTCTGCATGTCCTCCCTGTGGTCGCGTGGGTTTTCTCCGGGTGCTCTGGTTTCCTCCCACATTCCAAAGACATGCTGTAGGCGGATTGGACACTCTAAATTGGCACTAGGCGTGAGTGCATGTGTGTGCTTTATGTGGAAGGTTGGGCACCGGGCTGGCAACCCGACACCATAAAACTCCACTGCCAATGATGAGCGGACAGGTGATCTGCTGTGGCGACCCCTAACCGGGAAAAGCCGAAAGAAGAAGAAGATTAATTTTGCTTTTGCCTTGATTTCTTGTACTACGAGGTTGAGAGGTGTGCTTAATGTTCCCTGTCTCTCTCTCTTGTAAGTCTCAAACTGCTGCAGGCAGTGAGTAATGCCCAAGATCATCACTGTTTGTTTAAAAACCCTGCTGCAATAATATATCAGTTAGCAAGACAGGTTAAAGCTGAGATTTCTTGTGGCAAGGGTGCAGGATTCAAAACCTTTTTCTCTCCCCTTTATACTTTGTACACACACATATATATATATATATATATATATATATATATATATATATATGTATATGTATATATATTTTTTTTAATTATTTTTTTTTGGAGCTGTTGAATGTCATTATTGTGTTCCAGAAAAA